>NC_134459.1:2992500-2997500 GCF_047948215.1 Lycorma delicatula | reverse complement strand
ACAATGAGGAGAGAAAAAGAGAGAGTGAGAGATAGATTTAGAAACAGACAGTCACACACACAGAGTGAGAGAGAGAGTGAATGAGACAGAAACAGAAAGAAAGACAGACACGCACACAGAGGAGAGAAAAAGAGAGAGTTAGAGATAGATTTAGACACAGTCAGTCAGACACACACACAAACACACAGAGACAGAGAAACAGAAAGACAGTCGCACACACACACACACAGAGGGAGAGGGAGAGAAACAAACAGTCACACACAGAGAGAGAGAGAGAGGGAGAGAGAGAGAGAGAATGAGAGAGAATTAGACAATAGAGACACACACATACACACACACACACAGAGAAAGAGAAACAGAAAGACAGACACACACACAGAGAGAGAGAGGGAGAGAAACAGACAGTCACACACCCACACACACACACACACACACAAACAGAGAGAGAGATAGAGGGAAAGAATGACAGGCACACACACACAAAACACACACAGAGAAAGAAAAACTATCAGAAAGTCACACACACACAAACACACACAGACACACTTAGAAGCAGAGAGAGTGAATGAGACAGAAAAGGGCAGAACGACAGTCACAAACACTGAGGAGAGAATGAGCGAGAGTGAGAGATAGATTTAGAAACAAACAGTCACACACACACACACACACACAGAGTGAGAGAGAGAATGAATGAGACAGAAACAGAAAGGAAAACAGACACGCACAAAGTGGCGAGAAAGAGAGAGAGTGAGATATAGATTTAGACACAGACAGTCACACACACACACACAAACACAGAGAGACAGAGAAACAGAAAGACAGTCACACAAACACACACACAGAGGGAGAGGGAGAGAAACAGACAGTCACACACATACAAATAGAGGGAGAGGGAGAGAAACAAACAGTCACACACACACACAGAGAGAGAGAGTGTGAGGGAGAGAGAGAATGAGAGAGAAACAGACAGATCGACACACTCACACACACACACACACACACACAGAGAGAGAGAGAGAGAGAGAGAAACAGACAGAAAGTCACACACATACACAGTCACACTCAGAAGCAGAGAGAGTGAATGAGAGAGAAACAGACAGAACTACGGTCACAAACACTGAGGAGAGAAAGAGATAGAGTGACAATCTTACACATAGAGAGAGAGAGAGATTGAAAGAGAGAAACAGACAGAAAGACACACACACAGAAGGATAGGGAGAGAAACAGACAGTCACACACACAAACACAGAGGGAGAGGGAGAGAAACAGACAGTCACACACACACAAACAGAGGGAGAGAGGGAGAGGAAGAGAGAGAATGAGAGAGAAACAGACAGATAGACACACACACACACACACACACAGAGAGAGAAAGAGAGAAATAGACAGATAGTCACACACACACACACAGTCACACTAAGAAGCAGAGAGAGTGAATGAGGGAGAAAAAGGCAGAACTACAGTCACAAACACTGAGAAGAGAAAGAGAGAGAGTGAGAGATAGATTTAGAAACAGAAAGTCACACACACACACACACACAGAGAGAAAGAGAAACAGAAAGACGAGACACACACACACACAGAGGGAGAAAGAGAGAAACAGACAGTCACACACACACACAGAGAGAGTGAGATATAGAGAAAGAATGCTAGGCACACACACAGAGAAAGTAAAACTGACAGAAAGTCACACACACACACAAACACACACACAGACACACTTTAAACCCGAGAGAGTGAATGAGACAGAAACAGGCAGAACGACAGTCACAAACAATGAGGAGAGAAAAAGAGAGAGTGAGAGATAGATTTAGAAACAGACAGTCACACACACAGAGTGCGAGAGAGAGTGAATGAGACAGAAACAGAAAGAAAGACAGACACGCACACAGAGGAGAGAAAAAGAGAGAGTTAGAGATAGATTTAGACACAGTCAGTCAGACACACACACAAACACACAGAGACAGAGAAACAGAAAGACAGTCGCACACACACACACACAGAGGGAGAGGGAGAGAAACAAACAGTCACACACAGAGAGAGAGAGAGAGGGAGAGAGAGAGAGAGAATGAGAGAGAATTAGACAATAGAGACACACACATACACACACACACAGAGAAAGAGAAACAGAAAGACAGACACACGCACAGAGAGAGAGAGAGGGAGAGAAACAGACAGTCACACACCCACACACACACACACACACACACACAAACAGAGAGAGAGATAGAGGGAAAGAATGACAGGCACACACACACAAAACACACACAGAGAAAGAAAAACTATCAGAAAGTCACACACATACAAACACACACAGACACACTTAGAAGCAGAGAGAGTGAATGAGACAGAAAAGGGCAGAACGACAGTCACAAACACTGAGGAGAGAATGAGCGAGAGTGAGAGATAGATTTAGAAACAAACAGTCACACACACACACACACACACACAGAGTGAGAGAGAGAATGAATGAGACAGAAACAGAAAGGAAAACAGACACGCACAAAGTGGCGAGAAAGAGAGAGAGTGAGATATAGATATAGACACAGAAAGTCACACACACACACACACACACACAAACACAGAGAGACAGAGAAACAGAAAGACAGTCACACAAACACACACACAGAGGGAGAGGGAGAGAAACAGACAGTCACACACACACAAATAGAGGGAGAGGGAGAGAAACAAACAGTCACACACACACAGAGAGAGAGAGTGTGAGGGAGAGAGAGAATGAGAGAGAAACAGACAGATCGACACACTCACACACACACACACACACACACACAGAGAGAGAGAGAGAGAGAGAAACAGACAGAAAGTCACACACATACACAGTCACACTCAGAAGCAGAGAGTGTGAATGAGAGAGAAACAGGCAGAACTACAGTTACAAACACTGAGGAGAGAAAGAGAGAGAGTGAGAGATAGATTTAGAAACAGACAGTCACACACACACACACACACACACACATAGGGAAAGAGAAACAGAAAGACCGACACACACAGAGGCAGAGGGAGAGAAATAGACAGTCACACAGAGAGAGAGAGAGAGAGAGAGAGATAGAGAGAAGTAATGACAGGCACACACACAACATACAAACAGAGAAAGCAAAACTGACAGACAGAAATACACACAAACACACAGAGAGAGAGAGAGAAAGAGATTGAAAGAGACAGACACACAACACCATACAACACCACACACAGACAGTCACACATAGAGTGAGAGAAATCGAGAGAGCGAATGTGTAAGAAAGAAAGAGAAACAAACACACACACACACACACACAGAGATAAAGAGATTGAGAGAGAAACAGAAAGACAATCTTACACATAGAGAGAGAGAGAGAAACAGACAGAAAGACACACACACAGAGGGATAGGGAGAGAAACAGACAGTCACACACACAAACACAGAGGGAGAGGGAGAGAAACAAACAGTCACACAAGCACACACACACGCACACGCACACACACACACACACAGAGAGTGTGAGATAGAGAGAATGAGAGAGAAACAGACAGAAAGTCACAGACACACACACAGTCACACTCAGAAGCAGAGAGAGTGAATGAGAGAGAAACAGGCAGAACGACAGTCACAAACACTGAGGAGAGAATGAGCGAGAGTGAGAGATAGATTTAGAAACAAACAGTCACACACACACACACACACACAGAGTGAGAGAGAGAATGAATGAGACAGAAACAGAAAGGAAAACAGACACGCACAAAGTGGCGAGAAAGAGAGAGAGTGAGATATAGATATAGACACAGAAAGTCACACACACACACACACACACACACAAACACAGAGAGACAGAGAAACAGAAAGACAGTCACACAAACACACACACAGAGGGAGAGGGAGAGAAACAGACAGTCACACACACACAAATAGAGGGAGAGGGAGAGAAACAAACAGTCACACACACACAGAGAGAGAGAGTGTGAGGGAGAGAGAGAATGAGAGAGAAACAGACAGATCGACACACTCACACACACACACACACACACACAGAGAGAGAGAGAGAGAGAGAAACAGACAGAAAGTCACACACATACACAGTCACACTCAGAAGCAGAGAGTGTGAATGAGAGAGAAACAGGCAGAACTACAGTTACAAACACTGAGGAGAGAAAGAGAGAGAGTGAGAGATAGATTTAGAAACAGACAGTCACACACACACACACACACACACACATAGGGAAAGAGAAACAGAAAGACCGACACACACAGAGGCAGAGGGAGAGAAATAGACAGTCACACAGAGAGAGAGAGAGAGAGAGAGATAGAGAGAAGTAATGACAGGCACACACACAACATACAAACAGAGAAAGCAAAACTGACAGACAGAAATACACACAAACACACAGAGAGAGAGAGAGAAAGAGATTGAAAGAGACAGACACACAACACCATACAACACCACACACAGACAGTCACACATAGAGTGAGAGAAATCGAGAGAGCGAATGTGTAAGAAAGAAAGAGAAACAAACACACACACACACAGAGGGAGAGAGAACCACACACACACACACACACACAGAGATAAAGAGATTGAGAGAGAAACAGAAAGACAATCTTACACATAGAGAGAGAGAGAGAAACAGACAGAAAGACACACACACAGAGGGATAGGGAGAGAAACAGACAGTCACACACACAAACACAGAGGGAGAGGGAGAGAAACAAACAGTCACACAAGCACACACACACGCACACGCACACACACACACACACAGAGAGTGTGAGATAGAGAGAATGAGAGAGAAACAGACAGAAAGTCACAGACACACACACAGTCACACTCAGAAGCAGAGAGAGTGAATGAGAGAGAAACAGGCAGAACTACAGTCACAAACACTGAGGAGAGAAAGAGAGAGAGTGAGAGATAGATATAGAAACAGACAGTCACACACACACACACACACAGAGAAAGAGAAACAGAGAGACAGACACACACACACACACAGAGAGAGAGGGAGAG
>NC_134459.1:2980000-2987500 GCF_047948215.1 Lycorma delicatula | reverse complement strand
GAGACAGAAACAAAAAGAAAGACAGACACGCACACAGAGGAGAGAAAAAGAGAGAGTTAGAGATAGATTTAGACACAGTCAGTCAGATACACACACAAACACACACAGACAGAGAAACAGAAAGACAGTCACACACACACACACACACAGAGAGAGAGAGGGAGAGAAACAGACAGTTACACACACACACACACACACAGATATAGAGAGAAAGAATGACAGGCACACACACACAACACACACACAGAGAAAGAAAAACTGACAGAAAGTCACACACACACAAACACACACAGACACACTTAGAAGCAGAGAGAGTGAATGAGACAGAAAAGGGCAGATCGACAGTCACAAACACTGAGGAGAGAAAGAGAGAGAGTGAGAGATAGATTTAGAAACAAACAGTCACACACACTCACACACAGAGTGAGAGAGAGAATGAAAGAGACAGAAACAGAAAGGAAAACAGACACGCACACAGTGGCGAGAAAGAGGGAGAGTGAGATATAAATTTAGACACAGACAGTCACACAAACACACACACAGAGGGAGAGGGAGAGAAACAGACAGTCACACACACACAAATAGAGGGAGAGGGAGAGAAACAAACAGTCACACACACACACACACACACACAAACACTCAGAGAGAGAGAGAGAGAGAGAGAGAGTGCGAGAGAGGGAGAGGGAGTGAGAGAATGAGAGAGAAAGAGACAGATAGACACACACACACAAACACACACACACACACACACAGAGAGAGAGAGAAACAGACAGAAAGTCACACACACACAAACACACACACACACAGAGAGAGAGAGAGAGAGAAACAGACAGAAAGTCACACACACACACAGTCACACACAGAAGCAGAGAGAGTGAATGAGAGAGAAACAGGCAGAACTACAGTTACGAACACTTAGGAGAGAAAGAGAGAGAGTGAGAGATAGATTTAGAAACAGACAGTCACACACACACACACACACATAGGGAAAGAGAAAAAGAAAGACCAACACACACACACACACACACACAGTGGGAGAGGGAGAGCAACAGACAGTCACACACACAGAGAGAGAGTGAGAGAGAGTGATAGAGAGAAGGAATGACAGGCACACACACAACACACAAACAGAGAAAGCAAAACTGACAGACAGAAACACACACAAACACAGAGAGAGAGAGAGAGAGAAAGAGATTGAAAGAGACAGACAGACACACAACACCATACAACACCACACACAGACACTCACACATAGAGTGAGAGAAATCGAGAGAGCGAATGTGTGAGAAAGAAAGGGAAACAAACACACACACACACACAGAGGGAGAGAGAACCACACACACACACACACACAGATAAAGGGATTGAGAGAGAAACAGATAGACAATCTTACACGTAGAGAGAGAGAGAGTGTGATTGAGAGAGAGAAACAGACAGAAAGACACACACACAGAGGTATAGGGAGAGAAACAGACAGTCACACACACAAACACAGAGGGAGAGGGAGAGAAACAAACAGTCACACAAGCACACACACACACACACACACAGAGAGAGAGTGAGAGAGAGGGAGAGGGAGAGAGACAAACAGACAGATACACACACACACACACACACAGAGAGAGAAAGAGTGAAATAGACAGATAGTCACACACACACAGTCACACTCAGAAGCAGAGAGAGTGAATGAGGGAGAAACAGGCAGAACTACAGTCACAAACACTGAGAAGAGAAAGAGAGAGAGTGAGAGATAGATTTAGAAACAGAAAGTCACACACACACACACACACACACAGAGAGAAAGAGAAACAGAAAGACAGACACACACACACACAGAGGGAGAAAGAGAGAAACAGACAGTCTCACACACACACACACACAGAGAGAGAGAGATATAGAGAAAGAATGACAGGCACACACACAGAGAAAGTAAAACTGACAGAAAGTCACACACACAGACACACACACAGACACACTTTAAACCCGAGAGAGTGAATGAGACAGAAACAAACAGAACGACAGTCACAAACACTGAGGAGAGAAAAAGAGAGAGTGAGAGATAGATTTAGAAACAGACAGTCACACACACACACACACACACACACACAGAGTGAGAGAGAGAGTGAATGAGACAGAAACAGAAAGAAAGACAGACACGCACACAGAGGAGAGAAAAAGAGAGAGTTAGAGATAGATTTAGACACAGTCAGTCAGACACACACACAAACACACAGAGACAGAGAAACAGAATGACAGTCGCACACACACACATACACACACAGAGGGAGAGGGAGAGAAACAAACAGTCACACACAGAGAGAGAGAGAGAGAGAGTGAGAGAGAGAGAGAGAGAGAATGAGAGAGAATTAGACAATAGACACACACACACACACACACACACACACACACACAGAGAGAGAGAAAGAGAAACAGAAAGACAGACACACACACAGAGAGAGAGAGAGGGAGAGAAACAGACAGTCTCACACACACACACACACACACACACACACAGAGAGAGAGAGAAAGATAGAGAGAAAATATGACAGGCACACACACACAACACACACACACACAGAGAAAGAAAAACTGACAGAAAGTCACACACACAAACACACACAAACACACACAGACACACTTAAAAGCAGAGAGAGTGAATGAGACAGAAAAGGGCAGAACGACAGTCACAAACACTGAGGTGAGAATGAGAGAGAGTGAGAGATAGATTTAGAAACAAACAGTCACACACACACACACACACACACACACACACACACAGAGTGAGAGAGAGAATGAATGAGACAGAAACAGAAAGGAAAACAGACACGCACACAGTGGTGAGAAAGTGAGAGAGGGAGATATAGATTTAGACACAGACAGTCACACACACACACACACACACACACACAAACACAGAGAGACAGAGAAACAGAAAGACAGTCACACAAACACACACACAGAGTGAGAGGGAGAGAAACAGACAGTCACACACACACAAATAGAGGGAGAGGGAGAGAAACAAACAGTCACACACACACACACACACAGAGAGAGAGAGTGAGAGGGAGAGAGAGAATGAGAGATTAACACACATATCAACACACACACACACACCTACACACACACACATAGAGAGAGAGAGAGAAACAGACAGAAAGTCACACACATACACAGTCACACTCAGAAGCAGAGAGAGTGAATGAGAGAGAAACAGGCAGAACTACAGTCACAAACACTGAGGAGAGAAAGAGAGAGTGAGAGATAGATTTAGAAACAGACAGTCACACACACACATACATAGGGAAAGAGAAACAGAAAGACCGACACACACAGAGGCAGAGGGAGAGAAATAGACAGTCACACAGAGAGAGAGAGAGAGAATGAGATATAGATTTAGACACAGACAGTCACACAAACACACACACAGAGGGAGAGGGAGAGAAACAGACAGTCACACACACACAAATAGAGGGAGAGGGAGAGAAACAAACAGTCACACACACACAAACACTCAGAGAGAGAGGGAGAGGGAGTGAGAGAATGAGAGAGAAACAGACAGATAGACACACACACACACACACAGGGAGAGAGAGAGAGAGAGAAACAGACAGAAAGTCACACACACACAGTCACACACAGAAGCAGAGAGAGTGAATGAGAGAGAAACAGGCAGAACTACAGTTACGAACACTTAGGAGAGAAAGAGAGAGAGTGAGAGATAGATTTAGAAACAGACAGTCACACACACACACACACATAGGGAAAGAGAAAAAGAAAGACCAACACACACACACACACACAGAGAGAGAGTGAGATAGAGAGAATGAGAGAGATACAGGCAGAACTACAGTCACAAACACTGAGGAGAGAAAGAGAGAGAGTGAGAGATAGATTTAGAAACAGATAGTCACACACACACACACACACACAGAGAAAGAGAAACAGAGGGATAGGGAGAGAAACAGACAGTCACACACACAAACACAGAGGGAGAGGGAGAGAAACAAACAGTCACACAAGCACACACACACACACACACACACACACACACACAGAGAGAGTGTGAGATAGAGAGAATGAGAGAGATACAGGCAGAACTACAGTCACAAACACTGAGGAGAGAAAGAGAGAGAGTGAGAGATAGATTTAGAAACAGATAGTCACACACACACACACACACACAGAGAAAGAGAAACAGAGAGACAGACACACACACACAGAGAGAGAGAGAGGGAGAGAAACAGACAGTCACACACACACACACACACAGATATAGTGAGAAAGAATGACAGCCACACACACAACACACACAGAGAAAGAAAAACTGACAGAATGTCACACACACAAACACACTTAGAAGCAGAGAGAGTGAATGAGACAGAAACAGGCAGAACGACAGTCACATTCACTGAGGAGAGAAAGAGAGAGAGTGAGAGATAGATTTAGATACAGACAGTCACACACACACACAAACACACAGACAGAGAAACAGAAAAACAGTCACACAAACACACACACAGAGGGAGAGGGAGAGAAACAGACAGTCACACACACACAAACAGAGGGAGAGGGAGAGAAACAAACAGTCACACACACACATACACACACACACACACACACACACACAGAGAGAGAGAGAGAGAAAGAGATTGAAAGAGACAGACACACAACACCACACACAGACAGTCACACATAGAGTGAGAGAAATCGAGAGAGCGAATGTGTGAGAAAGAAAGAGAAACAAACACACACACACAGAGGGAGAGAGAACCACACACACACACACACAGAGATAAAGAGATTGAGAGAGAAACAGAAAGACAATCTTACACATAGAGAGAGAGAGAGATTGAGAGAGAGAAACAGACAGAAAGACACACACACAGAGGGATAGGGAGAGAAACAGACAGTCACACACACAAACACAGAGGGAGAGGGAGAGAAACAAACAGTCACACAAGCACACACACACACACACACACACACACAGAGAGAGTGTGAGATAGAGAGAATGAGAGAGAAACAGGCAGAACTACAGTCACAAACACTGAGGAGAGAAAGAGAGAGAGTGAGAGATAGATTTAGAAACAGATAGTCACACACACACACACACAGAGAAAGAGAAACAGAGAGACAGACACACACACACAGAGAGAGAGAGGGAGAGAAACAGACAGTCACACACACACAGATATAGAGAGAAAGAATGACAGCCACACACACAACACACACAGAGAAAGAAAAACTGACAGAATGTTACGCACACACACACACACACACACACACCCAAACACACTTAGAAGCAGAGAGAGTGAATGAGACAGAAACAGGCAGAACGACAGTCACAATCACTGAGGAGAGAAAGAGAGAGAGTGAGAGATAGATTTAGATACAGACAGTCACACACACACACACACAAACACACAGAGACAGAGAAACAGAAAAACAGTCACACAAACACACACACAGAGGGAGAGGGAGAGAAACAGACAGTCACACACACACAAACAGAGGGAGAGGGAGAGAAACAAACAGTCACACACACATACACACACACACACACACACACACACACACACACACAGAGAGAGAGAGAGAGAGAGTGAGGGAGAGAAACAAACAGTCACACACACACACCCACACACACATACACACAGAGAGAGAGAGATAGAGAGAGAGGGGGAGAGGGAGAGAGAGAATGAGAGAAAACAGACACACACACACACACACACACACACACACACAAACAGAGAGAGAGAGAGAGAGAGAGAACGAGAGAGAAACAGACAGAAAGTCACACACACACACACACAGTCACACTCAGAAGCAGAGAGAGTGAATGAGAGAGAAACAGACAGAACTACAGTCACAAACACTGAGGAGAGAAAGAGATAGAGTGACAATCTTACACCTAGAGAGAGAGAGAGATTGAGAGAGAGAAACAGACAGAAAGACACACAAACAGAGGGATAGGGAGAGAAACAGACAGTCACACACACAAACACAGTGGGAGAGGGAGAGAAACAGACAGTCACACACACACAAACAGACGGAGAGGGAAAGAGAGAGAGAGAGAGAGAGAGAAACAGACAGAAAATCACACACACACACACAGTCACACTCAGAAGCAGAGAGAGTGAATGAGAGAGAAACAGGCAGAACTACAGTCACAAACAGTGAGGAGAGAAAGAGAGAGAGTGAGAGATAGATTTAGAAACAGACAGTCACACACACACACACATAGGGAAAGTGAAACAGAAAGACCGACACACACACACAGAGGGAGAGGGAGAGAATCAAACATTCACACACACACACACACACACACACACACACACACACACACACACACACACAGTGAGAGAGAGGGGGAGAGGGATAGAGAGAATGAGAGAGAAACAGACAGATAGACACACACACACACACACAGAGAAAGAGAGAAATAGACAGATAGTCACACACACACAGTCACACTCAGAAGCAGAGCGAGTGAATGAGGGAGAAACAGGCAGAACTACAGTCACAAACACTGAGAAGAGAAAGAGAGAGAGTGAGAGATAGATTTAGAAACAGAAAGTCACACACACACACACACACACACAGAGAGAGAGAGAGAGAAAGAGAAACAGAAAGACAGACACACACACACACAGAGGGAGAAAGAGAGAAACAGACAGTCACACACACACACACACACACACACACAGAGAGATATATAGAGAAAGAATGACAGGCACACACACAGAGAAAGTAAAACTGACAGAAAGTCACACACACAGACACACACACAAACACACACACACAGACACACTTTAAACCCGAGAGAGTGAATGAGACAGAAACAGGCAGAACGACAGTCACAAACACTCAGGAGAGAAAAAGAGAGAGTGAGAGATAGATTTAGAAACAGACAGTCACACACACACACACACACAGAGTGAGAGAGAGAGTGAATGAGACAGAAACAAAAAGAAAGACAGACACGCACACAGAGGAGAGAAAAAGAGAGAGTTAGAGATAGATTTAGACACAGTCAGTCAGATACACACACAAACACACACAGACAGAGAAACAGAAAGACAGTCACACACACACACACACAGAGAGAGAGAGAGGGAGAGAAACAGACAGTTACACACACACACACAGATATAGAGAGAAAGAATGACAGGCACACACACACAACACACACACAGAGAAAGAAAAACTGACAGAAAGTCACACACACACAAACACACACAGACACACTTAGAAGCAGAGACAGTGAATGAGACAGAAAAGGGCAGATCGACAGTCACAAACACTGAGGAGAGAAAGAGAGAGAGTGAGAGATAGATTTAGAAACAGACAGTCACACACACACACACATAGGGAAAGTGAAACAGAAAGACCGACACACACACACACACCTACACACACACACAGAGAGAGAGAGAGAGAAACAGACAGAAAGTCACACACATACACAGTCACACTCAGAAGCAGAGAGAGTGAATGAGA
>NC_134459.1:2972500-2975000 GCF_047948215.1 Lycorma delicatula | reverse complement strand
GAGAGGGAGAGCAACAGACAGTCACACACACAGAGAGAGAGTGAGAGAGAGTGATAGAGAGAAGGAATGACAGGCACACACACAACACACAAACAGAGAAAGCAAAACTGACAGACAGAAACACACACAAACACAGAGAGAGAGAGAGAGAGAAAGAGATTGAAAGAGACAGACAGACACACAACACCATACAACACCACACACAGACACTCACACATAGAGTGAGAGAAAAAGAGAGAGCGAATGTGTGAGAAAGAAAGGGAAACAAACACACACACACACAGAGGGAGAGAGAACCACACATACACACACACACAGATAAAGGGATTGAGAGAGAAACAGATAGACAATCTTACACGTAGAGAGAGAGAGAGTGTGATTGAGAGAGAGAAACAGACAGAAAGACACACACACAGTCACACTCAAAAGCAGAGAGAGTGAATGAGAGAGAAACAGACAGAACTACAGTCACAAACACTGAGGAGAGAAAGAGATAGAGTGACAATCTTACACATAGAGAGAGAGAGAGTGATTGAGAGAGAGAAACAGACAGAAAGACACACACACAGAAGGATAGGGAGAGAAACAGACAGTCACACACACAAACACAGAGGTAGAGGGAGTAAAACAGACAGTCACACACACACAAACAGAGGGAGAGGGAGAGAAACAAACAGCCACACACACACACAGAGAGAGAGAGTGAGAGAGAGGGAGAGGGAGAGAGAGAAACAGACAGATACACACACACACACACACACACACACACACACACACAGAGGGAGAGAGAGAGAAACAAACAGTCACACACAGAGAGAGAGAGAGAGAGAATGAGAGAGAATTAGACAATAGACACACACACACACACACAGAGAAAGAGAAACAGAAAGACAGACACACACACAGAGAGAGAGAGGGAGAGAAACAGACAGTTACACACACACACACACACACACACACAGAGATAGAGAGAAAGAATGACAGGCACACACACACAACACACACACAGAGAAAGAAAAATTGACAGAAAGTCACACACACACACACACACACACTTAGAAGCAGAGAGAGTGAATGAGACAGAAAAGGGCAGAACGACAGTCACAAACACTGAGGAGAGAAAGAGAGAGAGTGAGAGATAGATTTAGAAACAGACAGTCACACACACACACACACAGAGAAAGAGAAACAGAGAGACAGACACACACACACACAGAGAGAGAGGGAGAGAAACAGACAGACACACACACACACACACACAGATATAGAGAGAAAGAATGACAGCCACACACACAACACACACAGAGAAAGAAAAACTGACAGAATGTCTCACACACACACACACACACACACACACACAAACACACTTAGAAGCAGAGAGAGTGAATGAGACAGAAACAGGCAGAACGACAGTCACAATCACTGAGGAGAGAAAGAGAGAGAGTGAGAGATAGATTTAGATACAGACAGTCACACACACACACACACACACACAGAGAGAGAGAGTGTGAGGGAGAGAGAGAATGAGAGAGAAACAGACAGATCGACACACTCTCACACACACACACACACACACACACACACACAGAGAGAGAGAGAGAGAGAGAAACAGACAGAAAGTCACACACATACACAGTCACACTCAGTAGCAGAGAGAGTGAATGAGAGAGAAACAGGCAGAACTACAGTTACAAACACTGAGGAGAGAAAGAGAGAGAGTGAGAGATAGATTTAGAAACAGACAGTCACACACACACACACATAGGGAAAGAGAAACAGAAAGACCTACACACTCAGAGGCAGAGGGAGAGAAATAGACAGTCACAGAGAGAGAGAGAGAGAGAGAGAGATAGAGAGAAGTAATGACAGGCACACACAACATACAAACAGAGAAAGCAAAACTGACAGACAGAAATACACACAAACACATAGAGAGAGAGAGAGAAAGAGATTGAAAGAGACAGACACACAACACCACACACAGACAGTCACACATAGAGTGAGAGAAATCGAGAGAGCGAATGTGTGAGAAAGAAAGAGAAACAAACACACACACACAGAGGGAGAGAGAACCACACACACACACACACAGAGATAAAGAGATTGAGAGAGAAACAGAAAGACAATCTTACACATAGAGAGAGAGAGAGAGATTGAGAGAGAGAAACAGACAGAAAGACACACACACAGAGGGATAGGGAGAGAAACAGACAGTCACACACACAAACACAGAGGGAGAGGGAGAGAAACAAACAGTCACACAAGCACACACACACACACACACACACACACACACAGAGAGTGTGAGATAGAGAGAATGAGAGAGAAACAGGCAGAACTACAGTCACAAACACTGAGGAGAGAAAGAGAGAGAGTGAGAGATAGATTTAGAAACAGATAGTCACACACACACACACACAGAGAAAGAGAAACAGAGAGACAGACACACACACACAGAGAGAGAGAGGGAGAGAAACAGACAGTCACACACACACACACA
>NC_134459.1:2952500-2967500 GCF_047948215.1 Lycorma delicatula | reverse complement strand
ACACACACACACAGAGTGAGAGAGAGAATGAATGAGACAGAAACAGAAAGGAAAACAGACACGCACACAGTGGCTAGAAAGTGAGAGAGGGAGATATAGATTTAGACACAGACAGTCACACACACACACACACACACAAACACAGAGAGACAGAGAAACAGAAAGACAGTCACACAAACACACACACAGAGTGAGAGGGAGAGAAACAGACAGTCACACACACACACAAATAGAGGGAGAGGGAGAGAAACAAACAGTCACACACACACACACACACACACACAGAGAGAGAGTGAGAGGGAGAGAGAGAATGAGAGAGAAACAGAGATATCGACACACACACACACACACCTACACACACACACAGAGAGAGAAAGAGAGAAACAGACAGAAAGTCACACACATACACAGTCACACTCAGAAGCAGAGAGAGTGAATGAGAGAGAAACAGGCAGAACTACAGTCACAAACACTGAGGAGAGAAAGAGAGAGAGTGAGAGATAGATTTAGAAACAGACAGTCACACACACACATACATAGGGAAAGAGAAACAGAAAGACCGACACACACAGAGGCAGAGGGAGAGAAATAGACAGTCACACAGAGAGAGAGAGAGAGAGTGATAGAGAGAAGGAATGACAGGCACACACACAACATACAAACAGAGAAAGCAAAACTGACAGACAGAAACACACACAAACACACACAGAGAGAGAGAAAGAAAGAGATTGAAAGAGACAGACACACAACACCATACAACACCACACACAGACACTCACACATAGAGTGAGAGAAATCGAGAGAGCGAATGTGTGAGAAAGAAAGAGAAACAAACACACACACACACAAAGGGAGAGAGAACCACAAACACACACACACAGAGATAAAGAGATTGAGAGAGAAACAAAGACAATCTTACACATAGAGAGAGAGAGAGAGATTGAGAGAGAGAAACAGACAGAAAGACACATACACAGAGGGATAGGGAGAGAAACAGACAGTCACACACACAAACACAGTGGGAAAGGGAGAGAAACAAACAGTCACACAAGCACACACACACACACACACACAGAGAGAGAGAGTGTGAGATAGAGAGAATGAGAGAGAAACAGACAGAAAGTCACAGACACACACACACAGTCACACTTAGAAGCAGAGAGAGTGAATGAGACAGAAACAGGCAGAACGACAGTCACAAACACTGAGGAGAGAAAGAGAGAGAGTGAGAGATAGATTTAGAAACAGACAGTCACACACACACACACACACACAGAGTGAGAGAGAGAGTGAATGAGACAGAAACAAAAAGAAAGACAGACACGCACACAGAGGAGAGAAAAAGAGAGAGTTAGAGATAGATTTAGACACAGTCAGTCAGATACACACACAAACACACACAGACAGAGAAACAGAAAGACAGTCACACACACACACACACACAGAGGGAGAGGGAGAGAAACAAACAGTCACACACAGAGAGAGAGAGAGAGAGAGAATGAGAGAGAATTAGACAATAGACACACACACACACACACACACAGAGAAAGAGAAACAGAAAGACAGACACACACAGAGAGAGAGAGAGGGAGAGAAACAGACAGTTACACACACACACACACACAGATATAGAGAGAAAGAATGACAGGCACACACACACAACACACACACAGAGAAAGAAAAACTGACAGAAAGTCACACACACACAAACACACACAGACACACTTAGAAGCAGAGAGAGTGAATGAGACAGAAAAGGGCAGAACGACAGTCACAAACACTGAGGAGAGATAGAGAGAGAGTGAGAGATAGATTTAGAAACAAACAGTCACATACACTCACACACAGAGTGAGAGAGAGAATGAAAGAGACAGAAACAGAAAGGAAAACAGACACGCACACAGTGGCGAGAAAGAGGGAGAGTGAGATATAAATTTAGACACAGACAGTCACACAAACACACACACAGAGGGAGAGGGAGAGAAACAGACAGTCACACACACACAAATAGAACGAGAGGGAGAGAAACAAACAGTCACACACACACACACACACACACAAACACTCAGAGAGAGAGAGAGAGAGAAAGAGAGTGCGAGAGAGGGAGAGGGAGTGAGAGATTGAGAGAGAAACAGACAGATAGACACACACACACAAACACACACACACAGAGAGAGAGAGAGAGAGAGAAACAGACAGAAAGTCACACACACACAAACACACACACACACACAGAGAGAGAGAGAGAGAAACAGACAGAAAGTCACACACACACACAGTCACACACAGAAGCAGAGAGAGTGAATGAGAGAGAAACAGGCAGAACTACAGTTACGAACACTTAGGAGAGAAAGAGAGAGAGTGAGAGATAGATTTAGAAACAGACAGTCACACACACACACACACATAGAGAAAGAGAAAAAGAAAGACCAACACACACACACACTCACACACACAGTGGGAGAGGGAGAGCAACAGACAGTCACACACACAGAGAGAGAGTGAGAGAGAGTGATAGAGAGAAGGAATGACAGGCACACACACAACACACAAACAGAGAAAGCAAAACTGACAGACAGAAACACACACAAACACAGAGAGAGAGAGAGAGAGAAAGAGATTGAAAGAGACAGACAGACACACAACACCATACAACACCACACACAGACACTCACACATAGAGTGAGAGAAAAAGAGAGAGCGAATGTGTGAGAAAGAAAGGGAAACAAACACACACACACACAGAGGGAGAGAGAACCACACATACACACACACACAGATAAAGGGATTGAGAGAGAAACAGATAGACAATCTTACACGTAGAGAGAGAGAGAGTGTGATTGAGAGAGAGAAACAGACAGAAAGACACACACACAGTCACACTCAAAAGCAGAGAGAGTGAATGAGAGAGAAACAGACAGAACTACAGTCACAAACACTGAGGAGAGAAAGAGATAGAGTGACAATCTTACACATAGAGAGAGAGAGAGAGATTGAGAGAGAGAAACAGACAGAAAGACACACACACAGAAGGATAGGGAGAGAAACAGACAGTCACACACACAAACACAGAGGTAGAGGGAGTAAAACAGACAGTCACACACACACAAACAGAGGGAGAGGGAGAGAAACAAACAGCCACACACACACACACACACAGAGAGAGAGTGAGAGAGAGGGAGAGGGAGAGAGAGAAACAGACAGATACACACACACACACACACACACACACAGAGAGAGAGAGAGAAAGAGTGAAATAGTCAGATAGTCACACACACACAGACACACTCAGAAGCGGAGAGAGTGAATGAGGGAGAAACAGGCAGAACTACAGTCACAAACACTGAGAAGAGAAAGAGAGAGAGTGAGAGATAGATTTAGAAACAGAAAGTCACACACACACACACACACACACACACACAGAGAAAGAGAAACAGAAAGACAGACACACACACACACAGAGGGAGAAAGAGAGAAACAGACAGTCTCACACACACACACACACAGAGAGAGAGATATAGAGAAAGAATGACAGGCACACACACAGAGAAAGTAAAACTGACAGAAAGTCACACACACAGACACACTTTAAACCCGAGAGAGTGAATGAGACAGAAACAAACAACACGACAGTCACAAACACTGAGGAGAGAAAAAGAGAGAGTGAGAGATAGATTTAGAAACAGACAGTCACACACACACACACACACACACACACACAGAGTGAGAGAGAGAGTGAATGAGACAGAAACAGAAAGAAAGACAGACACGCACACAGAGGAGAGAAAAAGAGAGAGTTAGAGATAGATTTAGACACAGTCAGTCAGACACACACACAAACACACAGAGACAGAGAAACAGAAAGACAGTCGCACACACACACACACACACAGAGGGAGAGGGAGAGAAACAAACAGTCACACACAGAGAGAGAGAGAGAGAGGGAGAGAGAGTGAGAGAGGAGAATGCGAGAGAATTAGACAATAGACACACACACACACACACACACACACACACACAGAGAGAGAGAAAGAGAAAGAGAAACAGAAAGACAGACACACACACAGAGAGAGAGAGAGGGAGAGAAACAGACAGTCACACACACACACACACACACACACACACAGAGAGAGAAAGATAGAGAGAAAATATGACAGGCACACACACACAAACACACGCAGAAACACTTAGAAGCAGAGAGAGTGAATGAGATAGAAACAGGCAGAACGACGGTCACAAACACTGTGGAGAGAAAGAGAGGGAGTGAGAGATAGATTTAGACACAGACAGTCACACAAACACACAGAGACAGAGAAACAGAAAAACAGTCACACAAACACACACACACAGAGTGAGAGGGAGAGAATCAGACAGTCACACACACACAAACAGAGGGAGAGGGAGAGAAACAAACAGTCACACACACACACACACACACACACACACACACACACAGAGAGAGAGAGAGAAAGAGAGAGTGTGAGAGAGGGAGAGGGAGAGAGAGAATGAGAGTGAAACAGACAGATAGTCACACACACACAGTCACACTCAGAAGCAGAGCGAGTGAATGAGGGAGAAACAGGCAGAACTACAGTCACAAACACTGAGAAGAGAAAGAGAGAGAGTGAGAGATAGATTTAGCAACAGAAAGTCACACACACACACACACACACACACACACACACACACACAGAGAGAGAGAGAGAAATAGAAACAGAAAGACAGACACACTCACACACAGAGGGAGAAAGAGAGAAACAGACAGTCTCACACACACACACACACACACACAGAGAGAGATATATAGAGAAAGAATGACAGGCACACACACAGAGAAAGTAAAACTGACAGAAAGTCACACACACAGACACACACACAAACACACACACACAGACACACTTTAAACCCGAGAGATTGAATGAGACAGAAACAGGCAGAACGACAGTCACAAACTTTGAGGAGAGAAAAAGAGAGAGTGAGAGATAGATTTAGAAACAGACAGTCACACACACACACACACACAGAGTGAGAGAGAGAGTGAATGAGACAGAAACAAAAAGAAAGACAGACACGCACACAGAGGAGAGAAAAAGAGAGAGTTAGAGATAGATTTAGACACAGTCAGTCAGACACACACACAAACACACAGAGACAGAGAAACAGAAAGACAGTCACACACACACACACACACACACAGAGGGAGAGGGAGAGAAACAAACAGTCACACACAGAGAGAGAGAGAGAGAGAATGAGAGGGAATTAGACAATAGATACACACACACACACACACAGAGAAAGAGAAACAGAAAGACAGACACACACACAGAGAGAGAGAGGGTGAGAAACAGACAGTTACACACACACACACACACACACAGAGAGAGATAGAGAGAAAGAATGACAGGCACATACACACAACACACACACAGAGAAAGAAAAACTGACAGAAAGTCACACACACACACACACACACAAACACACACAGACACACTTAGAAGCAGAGAGAGTGAATGAGACAGAAAAGGGCAGAACGACAGTCACAAACACTGAGGAGAGAAAGAGAGAGAGTGAGAGATAGATTTAGAAACAGACAGTCACACACACACACACACACAGAGAAAGAGAAACAGAGAGACAGACACACACACACACACACAGAGAGAGGGAGAGAAACAGACAGTCACACACACACACACACACACACACACAGATATAGAGAGAAAGAATGACAGCCACACACACAACACACACAGAGAAAGAAAAACTGACAGAATGTCACACACACACACACACACACACACAAACACACTTAGAAGCAGAGAGAGTGAATGAGACAGAAACAGGCAGAACGACAGTCACAATCACTGAGGTGAGAATGAGAGAGAGTGAGAGATAGATTTAGAAACAAACAGTCACACACACACACACACACACACACACACAGAGTGAGAGAGAGAATGAATGAGACAGAAACAGAAAGGAAAACAGACACGCACACAGTGGCGAGAAAGTGAGAGAGGGAGATATAGATTTAGACACAGACAGTCACACACACACACACACACACAAACACAGAGAGACAGAGAAACAGAAAGACAGTCACACAAACACACACACAGAGTGAGAGGGAGAGAAACAGACAGTCACACACACACAAATAGAGGGAGAGGGAGAGAAACAAACAGTCACACACACACACACACACACACAGAGAGAGAGTGAGAGGGAGAGAGAGAATGAGAGAGAAACAGACATATCGACACACACACACACACACCTACACACACACACAGAGAGAGAGAGAGAGAAACAGACAGAAAGTCACACACATACACAGTCACACTCAGAAGCAGAGAGAGTGAATGAGAGAGAAACAGGCAGAACTACAGTCACAAACACTGAGGAGAGAAAGAGAGAGTGTGAGAGATAGATTTAGAAACAGACAGTCACACACACACATACATAGGGAAAGAGAAACAGAAAGACCGACACACACAGAGGCAGAGGGAGAGAAATAGACAGTCACACAGAGAGAGAGAGAGAGAGTGATAGAGAGAAGGAATGACAGGCACACACACAACATACAAACAGAGAAAGCAAAACTGACAGACAGAAACACACACAAACACACACAGAGAGAGAGAAAGAAAGAGATTGAAAGAGACAGACACACAACACCATACAACACCACACACAGACACTCACACATAGAGTGAGAGAAATCGAGAGAGCGAATGTGTGAGAAAGAAAGAGAAACAAACACACACACACACAAAGGGAGAGAGAACCACAAACACACACACACAGAGATAAAGAGATTGAGAGAGAAACAGAAAGACAATCTTACACATAGAGAGAGAGAGAGAGATTGAGAGAGAGAAACAGACAGAAAGACACACACACAGAGGGATAGGGAGAGAAACAGACAGTCACACACACAAACACAGAGGGAAAGGGAGAGAAACAAACAGTCACACAAGCACACACACACACACACACACACACACACACAGAGAGAGAGAGTGTGAGATAGAGAGAATGAGAGAATGAGAGAGAAACAGACAGAAAGTCACAGACACACACACACAGTCACACTCAGAAGCAGAGAGAGTGAATGAGAGAGAAACAGGCAGAACTACAGTCACAAACACTGAGGAGAGAAAGAGAGATTGAGAGATAGATTTAGAAACAGACAGTCACACACACACACACACAGAGAAAGAGAAACAGAGAGACAGACACACACACACACACACACAGAGAGAGGGAGAGAAACAGACAGTCACACACACACACACACACACACACACACACACACACACACACACACAGATAGAGAGAAAGAATGACAGCCACACACACAACACACAGAGAGAAAGAAAAACTGACAGAATGTCACACACACACACACACACACACACAAACACACTTAGAAGCAGAGAGAGTGAATGAGACAGAAACAGGCAGAACGACAGTCACAAACACTGAGGAGAGAAAGAGAGAGAGTGAGAGATAGATTTAGAAACAGTCACACACACACACACACACACACAGAGTGAGAGAGAGAATGAATGAGACAGAAACAGAAAGGAAAACAGACACGCACACAGTGGCGAGAAAGTGAGAGAGGGAGATATAGATTTAGACACAGACAGTCACACACACACACACAAACACAGAGAGACAGAGAAACAGAAAGACAGTCACACAAACACACACACAGAGTGAGAGGGAGAGAAACAGACAGTCACACACACACAAATAGAGGGAGAGGGAGAGAAACAGACAGTCACACACAGAGAGAGAGAGAGAGAGAGAAAGATAGAGTGAAGGAATGACAGGCACACACAGAAACAGAGAAAGAAAAACTGGCAGACAGAAACACACACACACACACACACACAGAGAGAGAGAGAGAGAGAGAAAGACATTGAAAGACACAGACAGACACACAACACTATACAACACCACACACAGACACTCACACATAGAGTGAGAGAGATCGAGAGAGCGAATGAGAGAGGACAGAAACACACAAAAAGACACACACACAGACACCCACAGAGAAAGAGAGAATGAGAGAGAAATGGACAGAAAGTCACACACACACACACACACACACACAAACACACACACAGGCAGACACACTCAGAAGCAGAGAGAGTGAATGAGAGAAACAGGCAGAACGAAAGTCACAAGCACTGAGGAGAGAAAGAGAGAGAGTGAGAGATAGAATTAGACACAGACAGTCACACACACACACACACACACACACACACACAGACAGAGAAACAGAAAGATCGACACACAGTCACACAGAGGGAGAGGGAGAGAAAGAGACAGTCACACACAGAGAGAGAGAGAGAGAGATAGAGAGAAGGAATGACAGGCAGACACACACAGAAAGAAAAACTGACAGAAAGTCACACACACAGACACACACACACACACACACACACACACACAGACTCACTTTGAAGCCGAGAGAGTGAATGAGACAGAAAAGGGCAGAACGACAGTCACAAACACTGAGGAGTGAAAGAGAGAGAGTGAGAGATAGATTTAGAAACAGACAGTCACACACACACACACACACAGAGAAAGAGAAACAGAGAGACAGACACACACACACACACACAGAGAGAGGGAGAGAAACAGACAGTCACACACACACACACACACACATATAGAGAGAAAGAATGACAGCCACACACACAACACACACAGAGAAAGAAAAACTGACAGAATGTCACACACACACACACACACACACACACACAAACACACTTAGAAGCAGAGAGAGTGAATGAGACAGAAACAGGCAGAACGACAGTCACAATCACTGAGGTGAGAATGAGAGAGAGTGAGAGATAGATTTAGAAACAAACAGTCACACACACACACACACACACACACACACACACAGAGTGAGAGAGAGAATGAATGAGACAGAAACAGAAAGGAAAACAGACACGCACACAGTGGCTAGAAAGTGAGAGAGGGAGATATAGATTTAGACACAGACAGTCACACACACACACACACACACAAACACAGAGAGACAGAGAAACAGAAAGACAGTCACACAAACACACACACAGAGTGAGAGGGAGAGAAACAGACAGTCACACACACACAAATAGAGGGAGAGGGAGAGAAACAAACAGTCACACACACACACACACACACAGAGAGAGAGAGTGAGAGGGAGAGAGAGAATGAGAGAGAAACAGAGATATCGACACACACACACACACACCTACACACACACACAGAGAGAGAAAGAGAGAAACAGACAGAAAGTCACACACATACACAGTCACACTCAGAAGCAGAGAGAGTGAATGAGAGAGAAACAGGCAGAACTACAGTCACAAACACTGAGGAGAGAAAGAGAGAGAGTGAGAGATAGATTTAGAAACAGACAGTCACACACACACATACATAGGGAAAGAGAAACAGAAAGACCAACACACAGAGGCAGAGGGAGAGAAATAGACAGTCACACAGAGAGAGAGAGAGAGAGTGATAGAGAGAAGGAATGACAGGCACACACACAACATACAAACAGAGAAAGCAAAACTGACAGACAGAAACACACACAAACACACACAGAGAGAGAGAAAGAAAGAGATTGAAAGAGACAGACACACAACACCATACAACACCACACACAGACACTCACACATAGAGTGAGAGAAATCGAGAGAGCGAATGTGTGAGAAAGAAAGAGAAACAAACACACACACACACAAAGGGAGAGAGAACCACAAACACACACACACAGAGATAAAGAGATTGAGAGAGAAACAAAGACAATCTTACACATAGAGAGAGAGAGAGAGATTGAGAGAGAGAAACAGACAGAAAGACACATACACAGAGGGATAGGGAGAGAAACAGACAGTCACACACACAAACACAGTGGGAAAGGGAGAGAAACAAACAGTCACACAAGCACACACACACACACACACACAGAGAGAGAGAGTGTGAGATAGAGAGAATGAGAGAGAAACAGACAGAAAGTCACAGACACACACACACAGTCACACTTAGAAGCAGAGAGAGTGAATGAGACAGAAACAGGCAGAACGACAGTCACAAACACTGAGGAGAGAAAGAGAGAGAGTGAGAGATAGATTTAGAAACAGACAGTCACACACACACACACACACACAGAGTGAGAGAGAGAGTGAATGAGACAGAAACAAAAAGAAAGACAGACACGCACACAGAGGAGAGAAAAAGAGAGAGTTAGAGATAGATTTAGACACAGTCAGTCAGATACACACACAAACACACACAGACAGAGAAACAGAAAGACAGTCACACACACACACACACACACAGAGGGAGAGGGAGAGAAACAAACAGTCACACACAGAGAGAGAGAGAGAGAGAGAATGAGAGAGAATTAGACAATAGACACACACACACACACACACACAGAGAAAGAGAAACAGAAAGACAGACACACACAGAGAGAGAGAGAGGGAGAGAAACAGACAGTTACACACACACACACACACAGATATAGAGAGAAAGAATGACAGGCACACACACACAACACACACACAGAGAAAGAAAAACTGACAGAAAGTCACACACACACAAACACACACAGACACACTTAGAAGCAGAGAGAGTGAATGAGACAGAAAAGGGCAGAACGACAGTCACAAACACTGAGGAGAGATAGAGAGAGAGTGAGAGATAGATTTAGAAACAAACAGTCACATACACTCACACACAGAGTGAGAGAGAGAATGAAAGAGACAGAAACAGAAAGGAAAACAGACACGCACACAGTGGCGAGAAAGAGGGAGAGTGAGATATAAATTTAGACACAGACAGTCACACAAACACACACACAGAGGGAGAGGGAGAGAAACAGACAGTCACACACACACAAATAGAACGAGAGGGAGAGAAACAAACAGTCACACACACACACACACACACACAAACACTCAGAGAGAGAGAGAGAGAGAAAGAGAGTGCGAGAGAGGGAGAGGGAGTGAGAGATTGAGAGAGAAACAGACAGATAGACACACACACACAAACACACACACACAGAGAGAGAGAGAGAGAGAGAAACAGACAGAAAGTCACACACACACAAACACACACACACACACAGAGAGAGAGAGAGAGAAACAGACAGAAAGTCACACACACACACAGTCACACACAGAAGCAGAGAGAGTGAATGAGAGAGAAACAGGCAGAACTACAGTTACGAACACTTAGGAGAGAAAGAGAGAGAGTGAGAGATAGATTTAGAAACAGACAGTCACACACACACACACACATAGGGAAAGAGAAAAAGAAAGACCAACACACACACACACTCACACACACAGTGGGAGAGGGAGAGCAACAGACAGTCACACACACAGAGAGAGAGTGAGAGAGAGTGATAGAGAGAAGGAATGACAGGCACACACACAACACACAAACAGAGAAAGCAAAACTGACAGACAGAAACACACACAAACACAGAGAGAGAGAGAGAGAGAAAGAGATTGAAAGAGACAGACAGACACACAACACCATACAACACCACACACAGACACTCACACATAGAGTGAGAGAAAAAGAGAGAGCGAATGTGTGAGAAAGAAAGGGAAACAAACACACACTCACACAGAGGGAGAGAGAACCACACATACACACACACACAGATAAAGGGATTGAGAGAGAAACAGATAGACAATCTTACACGTAGAGAGAGAGAGAGTGTGATTGAGAGAGAGAAACAGACAGAAAGACACACACACAGTCACACTCAAAAGCAGAGAGAGTGAATGAGAGAGAAACAGACAGAACTACAGTCACAAACACTGAGGAGAGAAAGAGATAGAGTGACAATCTTACACATAGAGAGAGAGAGAGAGATTGAGAGAGAGAAACAGACAGAAAGACACACACACAGAAGGATAGGGAGAGAAACAGACAGTCACACACACAAACACAGAGGTAGAGGGAGTAAAACAGACAGTCACACACACACAAACAGAGGGAGAGGGAGAGAAACAAACAGCCACACACACACACACACAGAGAGAGAGTGAGAGAGAGGGAGAGGGAGAGAGAGAAACAGACAGATACACACACACACACACACACACACACAGAGAGAGAGAGAGAAAGAGTGAAATAGTCAGATAGTCACACACACACAGACACACTCAGAAGCGGAGAGAGTGAATGAGGGAGAAACAGGCAGAACTACAGTCACAAACACTGAGAAGAGAAAGAGAGAGAGTGAGAGATAGATTTAGAAACAGAAAGTCACACACACACACACACACACACACACACAGAGAAAGAGAAACAGAAAGACAGACACACACACACACAGAGGGAGAAAGAGAGAAACAGACAGTCTCACACACACACACACACAGAGAGAGAGATATAGAGAAAGAATGACAGGCACACACACAGAGAAAGTAAAACTGACAGAAAGTCACACACACAGACACACTTTAAACCCGAGAGAGTGAATGAGACAGAAACAAACAACACGACAGTCACAAACACTGAGGAGAGAAAAAGAGAGAGTGAGAGATAGATTTAGAAACAGACAGTCACACACACACACACACACACACACACACAGAGTGAGAGAGAGAGTGAATGAGACAGAAACAGAAAGAAAGACAGACACGCACACAGAGGAGAGAAAAAGAGAGAGTTAGAGATAGATTTAGACACAGTCAGTCAGACACACACACAAACACACAGAGACAGAGAAACAGAAAGACAGTCGCACACACACACACACACACAGAGGGAGAGGGAGAGAAACAAACAGTCACACACAGAGAGAGAGAGAGAGAGAGGGAGAGAGAGTGAGAGAGGAGAATGCGAGAGAATTAGACAATAGACACACACACACACACACACACACACACACACAGAGAGAGAGAGAAAGAGAAAGAGAAACAGAAAGACAGACACACACACAGAGAGAGAGAGAGGGAGAGAAACAGACAGTCACACACACACACACACACACACACACACAGAGAGAGAAAGATAGAGAGAAAATATGACAGGCACACACACACAAACACACGCAGAAACACTTAGAAGCAGAGAGAGTGAATGAGATAGAAACAGGCAGAACGACGGTCACAAACACTGTGGAGAGAAAGAGAGGGAGTGAGAGATAGATTTAGACACAGACAGTCACACAAACACACAGAGACAGAGAAACAGAAAAACAGTCACACAAACACACACACACAGAGTGAGAGGGAGAGAATCAGACAGTCACACACACACAAACAGAGGGAGAGGGAGAGAAACAAACAGTCACACACACACACACACACACACACACACACACACAGAGAGAGAGAGAGAAAGAGAGAGTGTGAGAGAGGGAGAGGGAGAGAGAGAATGAGAGTGAAACAGACAGATAGTCACACACACACAGTCACACTCAGAAGCAGAGCGAGTGAATGAGGGAGAAACAGGCAGAACTACAGTCACAAACACTGAGAAGAGAAAGAGAGAGAGTGAGAGATAGATTTAGCAACAGAAAGTCACACACACACACACACACACACACACACACACACACACACAGAGAGAGAGAGAGAAATAGAAACAGAAAGACAGACACACTCACACACAGAGGGAGAAAGAGAGAAACAGACAGTCTCACACACACACACACACACACACAGAGAGAGATATATAGAGAAAGAATGACAGGCACACACACAGAGAAAGTAAAACTGACAGAAAGTCACACACACAGACACACACACAAACACACACACACAGACACACTTTAAACCCGAGAGATTGAATGAGACAGAAACAGGCAGAACGACAGTCACAAACTTTGAGGAGAGAAAAAGAGAGAGTGAGAGATAGATTTAGAAACAGACAGTCACACACACACACACACACAGAGTGAGAGAGAGAGTGAATGAGACAGAAACAAAAAGAAAGACAGACACGCACACAGAGGAGAGAAAAAG
The DNA here is from genome assembly GCF_047948215.1 of Lycorma delicatula. Classification (NCBI taxonomy): domain Eukaryota; kingdom Metazoa; phylum Arthropoda; class Insecta; order Hemiptera; family Fulgoridae; genus Lycorma; species Lycorma delicatula. The sequence goes on along the minus strand of NC_134459.1, from coordinate 2,953,497 downwards.
AGAGAGTTAGAGATAGATTTAGACACAGTCAGTCAGACACACACACAAACACACAGAGACAGAGAAACAGAAAGACAGTCACACACACACACACACACACACAGAGGGAGAGGGAGAGAAACAAACAGTCACACACAGAGAGAGAGAGAGAGAGAATGAGAGGGAATTAGACAATAGATACACACACACACACACACAGAGAAAGAGAAACAGAAAGACAGACACACACACAGAGAGAGAGAGGGTGAGAAACAGACAGTTACACACACACACACACACACACAGAGAGAGATAGAGAGAAAGAATGACAGGCACATACACACAACACACACACAGAGAAAGAAAAACTGACAGAAAGTCACACACACACACACACACACAAACACACACAGACACACTTAGAAGCAGAGAGAGTGAATGAGACAGAAAAGGGCAGAACGACAGTCACAAACACTGAGGAGAGAAAGAGAGAGAGTGAGAGATAGATTTAGAAACAGACAGTCACACACACACACACACACAGAGAAAGAGAAACAGAGAGACAGACACACACACACACCCACACAGAGAGAGGGAGAGAAACAGACAGTCACACACACACACACACACACACACAGATATAGAGAGAAAGAATGACAGCCACACACACAACACACACAGAGAAAGAAAAACTGACAGAATGTCACACACACACACACACACACACACAAACACACTTAGAAGCAGAGAGAGTGAATGAGACAGAAACAGGCAGAACGACAGTCACAATCACTGAGGTGAGAATGAGAGAGAGTGAGAGATAGATTTAGAAACAAACAGTCACACACACACACACACACACACACACACAGAGTGAGAGAGAGAATGAATGAGACAGAAACAGAAAGGAAAACAGACACGCACACAGTGGCGAGAAAGTGAGAGAGGGAGATATAGATTTAGACACAGACAGTCACACACACACACACACACACAAACACAGAGAGACAGAGAAACA
>NC_134459.1:2935000-2937500 GCF_047948215.1 Lycorma delicatula | reverse complement strand
GAAGACAGACACGCACACAGAGTAGAGAAAAAGAGGGAGTGAGAGATAGATTTAGACACAGACAGTCACACACACACACAAACACACAGAGACAGAGAAACAGAAAGACAGTCACACACACACACACACACACACAGAGGGGGAGGGAGAGAAACAAACAGTCACACATACACACACACACACACACACAGAGAATGAGAGAGAAACAGACAGAAAGTCACACACAGAGAGAGAGAGAGTGTGATAGAGAGAAGGAATGACAGGCACACACACAACACACAAACAGAGAAAGAAAAACTGACAGACAGAAACACAGACAAACACACACAGAGAGAGAGAGAGAGAGAGAGAGAGAGAGTGAGAGAGAGGGAGAGGGAGAGAGAGAATGAGAGAGAAACAGACAGATTGAAACACACACACAAACACACACACACACACACAGAATGAGAGAGAAACAGGCAGATTTACAGTTACAAACACTGAGGTGAGAAAGAGAGGGAGTGAGAGATAAATTTAGACACAGACAGTCACACAAACACACACACAGAGGGAGAGGGAGAGAAACAGACAGTCACACACACACAAATAGAGGGAGAGGGAGAGAAACAAACAGTCACACACACACACACAAACACTCAGAGAGAGAGAGAGAGAGAGAAAGAGAGTGCGAGAGAGGGAGAGGGAGTGAGAGAATGAGAGAGAAACAGACAGATAGACACACACACACAAACACACACACACACAGAGAGAGAGAGAGAGAGAGAAACAGACAGAAAGTCACACACACACACAGTCACACACAGAAGCAGAGAGAGTGAATGAGAGAGAAACAGGCAGAACTACAGTTACGAACACTTAGGAGAGAAAGAGAGAGAGTGAGAGATAGATTTAGAAACAGACAGTCAGACACACACACACACATAGGGAAAGAGAAAAAGAAAGACCAACACACACACACACACACACACAGTGGGAGAGGGAGAGCAACAGACAGTCACACACACAGAGAGAGAGTGAGAGAGAGTGATAGAGAGAAGGAATGACAGGCACACACACAACACACAAACAGAGAAAGCAAAACTGACAGACAGAAACACACACAAACACAGAGAGAGAGAGAGAGAGAGAAAGAGATTGAAAGAGACAGACAGACACACAACACCATACAACACCACACACAGACACTCACACATAGAGTGAGAGAAAAAGAGAGAGCGAATGTGTGAGAAAGAAAGGGAAACAAACACACACATACACAGAGGGAGAGAGAACCACACATACACACACACACAGATAAAGGGATTGAGAGAGAAACAGATAGACAATCTTACACGTAGAGAGAGAGAGAGTGTGATTGAGAGAGAGAAACAGAAAGAAAGACACACACACAGTCACACTCAAAAGCAGAGAGAGTGAATGAGAGAGAAACAGACAGAACTACAGTCACAAACACTGAGGAGAGAAAGAGATAGAGTGACAATCTTACACATAGAGAGAGAGAGAGAGAGATTGAGAGAGAGAAACAGACAGAAAGACACACACACAGAAGGATAGGGAGAGAAACAGACAGTCACACACACAAACACAGAGGTAGAGGGAGTAAAACAGACAGTCACACACACACAAACAGAGGGAGAGGGAGAGAAACAAACAGCCACACACACACACACAGAGAGAGAGTGAGAGAGAGGGAGAGGGAGAGAGAGAAACAGACAGATACACACACACACACACACACACACACACACACACACACACACAGAGAGAGAGAAAGAGTGAAATAGACAGATAGTCACACACACAAAGACACACTCAGAAGCGGAGAGAGTGAATGAGGGAGAAACAGGCAGAACTACAGTCACAAACACTGAGAAGAGAAAGAGAGAGAGTGAGAGATAGATTTAGAAACAGAAAGTCACACACACACACACACACACAGAGAAAGAGAAACAGAAAGACAGACACACACACACACAGAGGGAGAAAGAGAGAAACAGACAGTCTCACACACACACACACACAGAGAGAGAGATATAGAGAAAGAATGACAGGCACACACACAGAGAAAGTAAAACTGACAGAAAGTCACACACACAGACACACTTTAAACCCGAGAGAGTGAATGAGACAGAAACAAACAACACGACAGTCACAAACACTGAGGAGAGAAAAAGAGAGAGTGAGAGATAGATTTAGAAACAGACAGTCACACACACACACACACACACACACAAAGTGAGAGAGAGAGTGAATGAGACAGAAACAGAAAGAAAGACAGACACGCACACAGAGGAGAGAAAAAGAGAGAGTTAGAGATAGATTTAGACACAGTCAGTCAGACACACACACAAACACACAGAGACAGAGAAACAGAAAGACAGTCGCACACACACACACACACACAGAGGGAGAGGGAGAGAAACAAACAGTCACACACACAGAGAGAGAGAGAGAGGGAGAGAGAGTGAGAGAGAGAGAATGAGAGAGAATTAGACAATAG
>NC_134459.1:2920000-2930000 GCF_047948215.1 Lycorma delicatula | reverse complement strand
CAGAGAGAGGGAGAGAAAGGGATTGAAAGAGACAGACAGTCACACAACACCATACAACACCACACACAGACACTCACACATAGAGTGAGAGAAATCGATGGAGCGAATGTGTGAGAAAGAAAGGGAAACAAACACACACACACACACACACACACAGAGGGAGAGAGAACCACACACACACACACACAGATAAAGGGATTGAGAGAGAAACAGATAGACAATCTTACACGTAGAGAGAGAGAGAGTGTGATTGAGAGAGAGAAACAGACAGAACGACACACACACAGAGGTATAGGGAGAGAAACAGACAGTCACACACACAAACACAGAGGGAGAGGGAGAGAAACAAACAGTCACACAAGCACACACACACACACACACACAGAGAGAGAGAGAGAGAGAGAGTGAGAGAGAGAGAGAATGAGAGAGAAACAGACAGAAAGTCACAGACACACACACAGTCACACTCAAAAGCAGAGAGAGTGAATGAGAGAGAAACAGACAGAACTACAGTCACAAACACTGAGGAGAGAAAGAGATAGAGTGACAATCTTACACATAGAGAGAGAGAGAGTGATTGAGAGAGAGAAACAGACAGAAAGACACACACACAGAAGGATAGGGAGAGAAACAGACAGTCACACACACAAACACAGAGGTAGAGGGAGTAAAACAGACAGTCACACACACACAAACAGAGGGAGAGGGAGAGAAACAAACAGCCACACACACACACACAGAGAGAGAGAGAGAGAAAGACATTGAAAGAGACAGACAGACACACAACACCATACAACACCACACACAGACACTCACACATAGAGTGAGAGAGATCGAGAGAGCGAATGAGAGAGGACAGAAACACACAAAAAGACACACACACAGACAGACAAACTCATAAGCAGAGAGAGTGAATGAGAGAAACAGGCAGAACGAAAGTCACAAGCACTGAGGAGAGAAAGAGAGAGAGTAAGAGATAGAATTAGAAACAGACAGTCACACACACACACACACACACACAGAGACAGAGAACCAGAAAGACTGACACACACACACACACAGAGGGAGAGGGAGAGAAACAGACAGTCACACACACAGAGAGAGAGAGACAGATAGAGGGAAGGAATGACAGGCACACACACGACACACAAACAGAGAAAGAAAAACTGACAGACAGAAACACACACACACACACACAGAGAGAGAAACAGAAAGACAGACTCACACACACATACACAGAGAGAGAGGGAGAGAAACACACAGTCACACACACAAACACAAAGAGAGAGAGAGATAGAGAGAGAGAGAGAAACAGAGAGACAGGCACACACACAGCACACACACAGAGAAAGAAAAACTTACAGAAAGTCACACACACAGAAAGTCACACACACAGTAACACACACACACAAACACACACACACACACACCCACACACACACCCACACACACAGACACACTTTGAAGCCTAGAGAGTGAATGAGACAGAAACACGCAGAACGACAGTCACAAACACTGAGGAGAGAAAAAGAGAGAATTTGAGATAGATTTAGACACAGACAGTCACACACACACACAAACACACAGAGGGAGAGGGAGAGAAACAAACAGTCAACACACACACACACACACAGAAAGAGAGGGAGACAGATTGAGAGAGAATGAGTGGGAGATAGAGAATGAGAAAGAAACAGACAGATAGACACACACACACACACACACACACACAGAGAATGAGAGAGAAACAGACAGAAAGTCACACACACACACAGTCACACTCAGAAGCAGAGAGAGTGAATGAGAGAGAAACAGGGAGAACTACAGTCACAAACACTGAGGAGAGGAAGAGAGAGAGTGAGAGATATATTTAGAAACAGACAGTCACACACACACACACACATAGGGAAAGAGAAACAGAAAGACCGACACACACACAGAGGGAGAGGGAGAGAAACAGACAGTCACACACACAGAGAGAGAGAGACAGATAGAGGGAAGGAATGACAGGCACACACACGATACACAAACAGAGAAAGAAAAACTGACAGTCAGAAGCACACACACACACACACACAGAGAGAAACAGAAAGACAGAAACACACACACACACTGAGGGAGAGGGAGAGAAACAGACAGTCACACACAAACACAAAGAGAGAGAGAGAGATAGAGAGACAGAGAGAAACAGAGAGACAGGCACACACACATAACACACAGAGAAAGAAAAACTTACAGAAAGTCACACACACAGTAACACACACACAAACACACACACACACAGACACACTTTGAAGCCGAGAGAGTCACGAACTTTGAACGACAGTCACAAACACTGAGGAGAGAAAGAGAGTGAGTGAGAGATAGAATTAGACACAGACAGTCACACACACACACACACACACACACAGAGACAGAGAAACAGAAAGATCGACACACACTTACACAGAGGGAGAGGGAGAGAAAGAGACAGTCACACACAGTGAGAGAGGGAGAGAGATAGAGAGAAGGAATGACAGGCAGACACACAGAGAAAGAAAAACTGACAGAAAGTCACACACACAGACACACGCACACACACACACACAGACAGACTCACTTTGAAGCCGAGAGAGTGAATGAGACAGAAACAGGCAGAACGACAGTCACAAACACTGAGGAGAAAAAAAGAGAGAGTGAGAGATAGATTTAGAAACAGACAGTCACACACACACACGCACACATAGAGTGAGAGAGAGTGTGAACGAGACAGAAACAGAAAGGAAGACAGACACGCACACAGAAGAGAGATAAAGAGAGAGTGAGAGATAGATTTAGACACAGACAGTCATACACACACACAAACACACAGAGACAGAGAAACTGAAAGACAGTCACACACACACACACACACACACACGCACACACAGAGAGAGAAAGAGATTGAAAGACAGACAGACACACAACACCATACAACACCACACACAGACACTCACACATAGAGTGAGAGAGATCGAGAGAGCGAATGAGAGAGGAGAGAAACACACAAAAAGACACACACACAGACACCCACAGAGAGAGAGTGAATGAGCGAGAAATGGACAGAAAGTCACACACACACACACACACACACACACACACACACACACACACACACACACACACACACACACACACACACACACACACACACACAGACACACTCAGAAGCAGAGAGAGTGAATGAGAGAAACAGGCAGAACGAAAGTCACAAGCACTGAGGAGTTAAAGAGAGAGAGTGAGAGATAGAATTAGACACAGACAGTCACACACACACACACACACACAGAGACAGAGAACCAGAATGACCGACACACACACACACACAGAGGGAGAGGGAGAGAAACAGACAGTCACACACACAGAGAGAGAGGGACAGATAGAGGGAAGGAACGACAGGCACACACACGACACACAAACAGAGAAAGAAAAACTGACAGACAGAAACACACACACACACACACAGAGAGAAACAGAAAGACAGACACACACACACACACACACACACACACACACACACACAGAGGGAGAGGGAGAGAAACACACAGTCACACACACAAACACAAAGAGAGAGAGAGAGATAGAGAGAGAGAGAAAGAATGACAGGCACACACACAAAACACACACAGAGAGAAAGAAAAACTGACAGAAAGTCACACACACAAACCCACACACACACACACACACACACACATACATATTTTGAAGCCGAGAGAGTGAATGAGAAAGAAACAGGTAGAACGACAGTCACAAACACTGAGGAGAGAAAAAGAGAGAGTTAGAGATAGATTTAGAAACAGACAGTCACACACACACACACACACACACACAGAGTGCGAGAGAGAGTGAATGAGACAGAAACAGAAAGGAAGACAGACACGCACACAGAGTAGAGAAAAAGAGAGAGTGAGAGATAGATTTAGACACAGACAGTCACACACACACACACAAACACACAGAGACAGAGAAACAGAAAGACAGTCACACACACACACACACACACACAGAGGGGGAGGGAGAGAAACAAACAGTCACACATACACACACACAGAATGAGAGAGAAACAGACAGAAAGTCACACACACACACACAGTCACATTCAGAAGCAGAGAGAGTGAATGAGAGAGAAACAGGCAGAACTACAGTCACAAACACTGAGGAGAGAAAGAGAGAGGGTGAGAGATAGATTTAGAAGCAGAAAGTCACACACACACACACACACAGAGAGAAAGAGAAACAGAAAGACCGACACACACACACACACACACACACAGAGGGAGAGGGAGAGAAACAGACAGTCACACACAGAGAGAGATAGAGTGTGATAGAGAGAATGAATGACAGGCACACACACAACACACAAACAGAGAAAGAAAAACTGACAGACAGAAACACAGACAAACACACACACAGAGAGAGAGAGAGAGAGAGAGAGAGAGAGAGAGTGAGAGAGAGGGAGAGGGAGAGAGAGAATGAGAGAGAAACAGACAGATTGAAACACACACACAAACACACACACACACACACACACACACACAGAATGAGAGAGAAACAGGCAGATTTACAGTTACAAACACTGAGGTGAGAAAGAGAGGGAGTGAGAGATAGATTTAGACACAGACAGTCACACACACACACACACACACACACACACACACAAATACACAGAGTCAGAGAAACAGAAAAACAGTCACACAAACACACACACAGAGGGAGAGGGAGAGAATCAGACAGTCACACACACACAAACAGAGGGAGAGGGAGAGAAACAAACAGTCTCACACACACACACACACACACACTCAGAGAGAGAAAGTGAGAGAGAGAGTGAGAGAGAGGGAGAGGGAGAGAGAGAATGAGAGAGAAACAGACAGATTGAAACACACACACAAACACACACACACACACACACACACACACACACACACACACAGAATGAGAGAGAAACAGGCAGATTTACAGTTACAAACACTGAGGTGAGAAAGAGAGGGAGTGAGAGATAGATTTAGACACAGACAGTCACACACACACACACACACACACACACACACACACACACACACAAATACACAGAGACAGATAAACAGAAAAACAGTCACACAAACACACACACCGAGGGAGAGGGAGAGAATCAGACAGTCACACACACACAAACAGAGGGAGAGGGAGAGAAACAAACAGTCACACACACACACACACACACAGAGAGAGAGAGAGAAAGAGAGAGTGAGAGAGAGGGAGCGGGAGAGAAAGAATGAGAGAGAAACAGACAGATAGACACACACACACACTGAGAGAGAATGAGAGAGTAATAAACAGAAAGTCACACACATACAGTCACACTCAGAAGCAGAGAGAGTGAATGAGGGAGAAACAGGCAGAACTACAGTTACAAACACTGAGAAGAGAATGAGAGAGAGTGAGAGATAGATTTAGAAACAAACAGTCACACACACACACACACAGAGTGAGAGAGAGAGTGAATGAGACAGAGACACGCACACAGTGGAGAGAAAGAGAGAGAGTAAGATATAGATTTAGACACAGACAGTCACACACACACACACACACACACACACACACACACACACACAAACACACAGAGACTGAGAAACAGAAAAACTGTAACACAAACACACACACAGAGGGAAAGGGAGAGAATCAGACAGTCACACACACACAAACAGAGGGAGAGGGAGAGAAACAAACAGTCACACACACACACACACACAAACAGAGAGAGAGAGAGAAAGAGAGAGTGAGAGAGAGTGAGAGAGAGTGAGAGGGAGAGAAAGAATGAGAGAGAAACAGACAGATAGACACACACACACACTGAGAGAGAATGAGAGAGAAATAGACAGAAAGTCACACACACACACAGTCACACTCAGAAGCTGAGAGAGTGAATGAGAGAGAAACAGACAGAACTACAGTCACAAACACTGAGGAGAGAAAGAGATAGAGTGACAATCTTACACATAGAGAGAGAGAGAGAGATTGAGAGAGAGAAACAGACAGAAAGACACACACACAGAAGGATAGGGAGAGAAACAGACAGTCACACACACAAACACAGAGGTAGAGGGAGTAAAACAGACAGTCACACACACACAAACAGAGGGAGAGGGAGAGAAACAAACAGCCACACACACACACACACACACACACACACACAGTGAGAGAGAGTGAGAGAGAGGGAGAGGGAGAGAGAGAATGAGAGAGAAACAGGCAGAACTACAGTCACAAACACTGAGAAGAGAAAGAGAGAGAGTGAGAGATATATTTAGAAACAGACAGTCACACACACACACACACACACACAGACACATAGGGAAAGAGAAACAGAAAGACCGACACACACACACACACAGAGGGAGAGGGAGAGAAACAGACAGTCACACACACAGAGAGAGATAGAGTGATAGAGAGAAGGAATGACAGGCACACACACAACACACAAACAGAGAAAGAAAAACTGACAGACAGAAACACACACACACACACACACACAGAGAGAGAGAGAGAGAAAGAGATTGAAAGAGACAGACAGACACACAACACCATACAACACCACACACAGAAACTCACACATAGAGTGAGAGAGATCGAGAGAGCGAATGTGTGAGAAAGAAAGAGAAACAAACACACACACAGAGGGAGAGTGAACCACACTCACACAGGCACACACAGAAACAGAGAAAGAAAAACTGACACACAGAAACACACACACACACACACACACAGAGAGAGAGAGAGAGAAAGACATTGAAAGAGACAGACAGACACACAACACCATACAACACCACACACAGACACTCACACATAGAGTGAGAGAGATCGAGAGAGCGAATGAGAGAGGACAGAAACACACAAAAAGACACACACACAGACACCCACAGAGAAAGAGAGAATGAGAGAGAAATGGACAGAAAGTCACAAACACACACACACACACACACACACACACACACACACACACAAACACACACACACAAAACACACACACAGACAGACAAACTCATAAGGAGAGAGAGTGAATGAGAGAAACAGGCAGAACGAAAGTCACAAGCACTGAGGAGAGAAAGAGAGAGAGTGAGAGATAGAATTAGAAACAGACAGTCACACACACACACACACACACACACACAGAGACAGAGAACCAGAAAGACTGACACACACACACACACAGAGGGAGAGGGAGAGAAACAGACAGTCACACACACAGAGAGAGAGAGACAGATAGAGGGAAGGAATGACAGGCACACACACGACACACAAACAGAGAAAGAAAAACTGACAGACAGAAACACACACACACACACACAGAGAGAGAAACAGAAAGACAGACTCACACACACATACACAGAGAGAGAGGGAGAGAAACACACAGTCACACACACAAACACAAAGAGAGAGAGAGATAGAGAGAGAGAGAGAGAAACAGAGAGACAGGCACACACACAGCACACACACAGAGAAAGAAAAACTTACAGAAAGTCACACACACAGAAAGTCACACACACAGTAACACACACACACAAACGCACACACACACACACCCACACACACACCCACACACACAGACACACTTTGAAGCCTAGAGAGTGAATGAGACAGAAACAGGCAGAACGACAGTCACAAACACTGAGGAGAGAAAAAGAGAGAGTTTGAGATAGATTTAGACACAGACAGTCACACACACACACAAACACACAGAGGGAGAGGGAGAGAAACAAACAGTCAACACACACACACACACACACAGAAAGAGAGGGAGACAGATTGAGAGAGAATGAGTGGGAGATAGAGAATGAGAAAGAAACAGACAGATAGACACACACACACACACACACAGAGAATGAGAGAGAAACAGACAGAAAGTCACACACACACACAGTCACACTCAGAAGCAGAGAGAGTGAATGAGAGAGAAACAGGGAGAACTACAGTCACAAACACTGAGGAGAGGAAGAGAGAGAGTGAGAGATATATTTAGAAACAGACAGTCACACACACACACACACACATAGGGAAAGAGAAACAGAAAGACCGACACACACACAGAGGGAGAGGGAGAGAAACAGACAGTCACACACACAGAGAGAGAGAGACAGATAGAGGGAAGGAATGACAGGCACACACACGATACACAAACAGAGAAAGAAAAACTGACAGTCAGAAGCACACACACACACACACACAGAGAGAAACAGAAAGACAGAAACACACACACACACACTGAGGGAGAGGGAGAGAAACAGACAGTCACACACAAACACAAAGAGAGAGAGAGAGATAGAGCGACAGAGAGAAACAGAGAGACAGGCACACACACAACACACACACAGAGAAAGAAAAACTTACAGAAAGTCACACACACAGTAACACACACACACAAACACACACACACACAGACACACTTAGAAGCCGAGAGAGTCACGAACTTTGAACGACAGTCACAAACACTGAGGAGAGAAAGAGAGTGAGTGAGAGATAGAATTAGACACAGACAGTCACACACACACACACACACACACACAGAGACAGAGAAACAGAAAGATCGACACACACTTACACAGAGGGAGAGGGAGAGAAAGAGACAGTCACACACAGTGAGAGAGGGAGAGAGATAGAGAGAAGGAATGACAGGCAGACACACAGAGAAAGAAAAACTGACAGAAAGTCACACACACAGACACACGCACACACACACACACACAGACAGACTCACTTTGAAGCCGAGAGAGTGAATGAGACAGAAACAGGCAGAACGACAGTCACAAACACTGAGGAGAGAAAAAGAGAGAGTGAGAGATAGATTTAGAAACAGACAGTCACACACACACACGCACACACAGAGTGAGAGAGAGTGTGAACGAGACAGAAACAGAAAGGAAGACAGACACGCACACAGAAGAGAGATAAAGAGAGAGTGAGAGATAGATTTAGACACAGACAGTCATACACACACACAAACACACAGAGACAGAGAAACAGAAAGACAGTCACACACACACACACACACACACACGCACACACAGAGAGAGAAAGAGATTGAAAGACAGACAGACACACAACACCATACAACACCACACACAGACACTCACACATAGAGTGAGAGAGATCGAGAGAGCGAATGAGAGAGGAGAGAAACACACAAAAAGACACACACACAGACACCCACAGAGAGAGAGTGAATGAGCGAGAAATGGACAGAAAGTCACACACACACACACACACACACACACACACACACACACACACACACACACACACACACAGACACACTCAGAAGCAGAGAGAGTGAATGAGAGAAACAGGCAGAACGAAAGTCACAAGCACTGAGGAGTTAAAGAGAGAGAGAGTGAGAGATAGAATTAGACACAGACAGTCACACACACACACACACACAGAGACAGAGAACCAGAAAGACCGACACACACACACACAGAGGGAGAGGGAGAGAAACAGACAGTCACACACACAGAGAGAGAGGGACAGATAGAGGGAAGGAACGACAGGCACACACACGACACACAAACAGAGAAAGAAAAACTGACAGACAGAAACACACACACACACACACACAGAGAAACAGAAAGACAGACACACACACACACACACAGAGGGAGAGGGAGAGAAACACACAGTCACACACACAAACACAAAGAGAGAGAGAGAGATAGAGAGAGAGAGAAAGAATGACAGGCACACACACAAAACACACACAGAGAGAAAGAAAAACTGACAGAAAGTCACACACACAAACCCACACACACACACACACACACACACACATACATATTTTGAAGCCGAGAGAGTGAATGAGAAAGAAACAGGTAGAACGACAGTCACAAACACTGAGGAGAGAAAAAGAGAGAGTTAGAGATAGATTTAGAAACAGACAGTCACACACACACACACACACACACACAGAGTGCGAGAGAGAGTGAATGAGACAGAAACAGAAAGGAAGACAGACACG
>NC_134458.1:217590046-217703105 GCF_047948215.1 Lycorma delicatula | reverse complement strand
GCTTGACGTGCGGTTATACAACTACAAAGAACAGTTAATTAGTTACTTGTTACAAAAGTTAGGTAGGTATCATGTGTTGTCTATGAACAAAACGGAACATTAGATTGAACATCGACGGGGTGGGGAATGACTGAAAGCGCGCTGTCTGACGGATTCTTATTATACTGTTGAACTAAACAATGAGACGTGCGTGTTGTGTTACGTGTTTCTGATTTAACTTTTGTAATGTTTAATATGTAATAGAGTTTAATGTATTTTCTCGTTTTACGTGTGTTGTTGTTGATGTCGAAAATTGTTTAGTTTCGTTTAATTTTTAAAAATTTAATATATAAAATATTAAGTTTTATAAACGTTGGAAATAATGTAATTTCTATAGACACAAATTGTAAGGCTGAATGTAATCAACTAATTGGCATTAATTCAACAGTTTAACTCTTCAGGTAATGTATGTTAATTTAACTCATTTCACTAATCAAAATTAAATTGAATAAAAAAATTTTAAAAAATAATCAGTTAAGAATAAAACAAAAAAAAAAAACTGTAAATTTTAAGATTAATTTGGTTGTATTTATGGTAACTTGGTACTTTGTACGGTTGAATAAGTCTAATATTTTACTACTTAACAAATCAGTTAAAATTTTGTTATTATTTAAAACTTTACTATTCAGATGCTAATTTGTAAGCTTTATCCAATTGCCGTTAAGTATAGCAACTTAATTGTTTCTGTAACTTCTATTATACTGTACATATATGCAAATATTTTGATTCATTATTAACGTAGTAATATATTATAATATTTTACGCCTATAAGTTTTTACGTAAATTTCTTCCACAAGTCTTACTATTTCGTTCTTTCTTTCGTTTAATTTTATCTTGTAGATAATTGTGTGAACAAACGCACATTCAACCGCAATACCACTTGTGTATTCATATGTACAAGTCGGTACATATACAGGTTAACACGTGTATATCGCTGAGTTAGCTGGATGTAATGGAGAATCGTTGGCAGGAAGACAGGTCCGGCTATTCGGCTAGACCAAGTTACAATAACTTTATAGTATTCTGCAACATTACTTCCATTAATTTTAGTCGTGTCTCATGCCTGTTCCTCACTCACTCGATCTTTCTGTTTCGCACACGTTACATCATTCTCTTCTCTCTCATCATCCCGACTTCTATAGGAAAATTTCATACTCCGTCCTTTCTTAACTTGCGATACCTTCATTTAAAATCATAATATCAGTTTAACGCCGTATCTAACATTTACGTGACCTAAATGTTAAACCCCGTAGTAAATTTAGTAGTTTAATATAATGAGATAACTTAAAATTTCGTTTAACTTATACGATGTAATATTACTTCTCTTTCGGGACATACAGAGTATGTAAAACGTTATGTATATAAATAATAAAAACGTACATTTTTTATTTTTATTTTTTACTTTGTTGAAAATGCCTGCTTATAATCGAAAAATTCATTTTTTGAATAGCAGTTTAATATGATTTTGAACTGAACCTAAAAAAATTACGAAAGATACTAAAAGCTGCATCGGCAGCCTCTATCTTATTTTAGGATTATTTTACTACGCTTCAGACGAGATATTCGCAGAACATATAGAGATATCTAAATAGTTCAATTTTTGCCGGGCTCCGTATCGCGAGAGGTAGTCCTCGGCCTTTCATCCGGAGGTCCCGGGTTCGAATCTCGGTCAGACATGGCATTTTCACACGCTACAAATTATTCATCTCATCTTCTGAAGCAATACCTAGCGGTGGTCCCAGAGGTGAAAGAAAAAAAATGCAATGTATGTACGATAGGTTTCTGAAGTCCATTAAAAGATGTGTATAAAATGGACATAATTGAAATAACTTAGATTAATTCTCTTGAACTGTGCTATGTTAATTATATCTAAAAAAATTTAAATTTATAATAAAATGTAATATCTAGTTCGGTATATTTGCAAATATATTTTCATTAAAATTAACTAAAAGATTGAGCCATATTAATCTTTTTTTCACGTAATTTAATAGAACAATATTTAAATAGCGAGACGGTTCTGGGTTCGAATCCCGGTCAGCTACGGTAACTTTTCATACGCTATCGATTTTCACCGGGCTAATGACCGTAGCTGTTTATACTCGTTCTTTCTTAAAAAGAAAAAGTATATATATTTAAATATTTGTCGTTGTTTTTCGGAAGCTTACATAAACCTCGAAGTTTCAGTGATTTTAAAAACAACTCGTTTCTAATAATAAAAATAAAAATACTTTTTTAAAACCCTAATCAAAATAAATTTGAGAAAATTATCAATATTTGTCATTGAATCTGCAATTCTAAACAAGTTTTCAAGATGGCTCGTAAGGATCAAAATTTGCTGTTTGTAAATTAAGCCAATTTTTAAGTATTTTTCTTAAATAATTAATGAACAGTAGATGTGTTGTTACGCATCAAATACGATTAATAAATTTAAAACTGTCCACATTCGTTGTGATCTGTGTAAATAAACAGATTTAAAATATTGCACTTTAAATAACTTCCTCAGTGTTCCATATATTGTTTGCTATTGAATTAAAGGCTTGTTATTTAGCGATATAAAAACTTAACAAGTAAATTAGAATAAAGTAAAACTGTACAATACAAGTACAAGTACCGGGCAAGTATTATTGTTATTAAATTTTTATTCTTTATTCATTATATATTGTTGGTTTTAGTTATTTCCAAAGAATTTCCATTTACGCCTGGTTTTATTGATTTCACATACCTATTATACGCCGTTCTCTCCTTGTATTGTATTTGCATGGGACTTGAGGTTCGATCTGTTTAAACTGGATGCATATACTCTGAAATTTTTTAATTAAAACAAAAAAAAGAAATATATATATATGATAATCCTGAATAAATTTTTTTTAGTTTAAAATTTTATTGAACGTAAAATATTATTATTAGTAACAAAATGTAAATAATTTAAAGCTAGGATAAATAAAATCTAACTGAAATAGATTTTTGTATTGAGCATTTTTAAAATTGTCTAAAATTGGTACCAATATTAATTTTAAAAAAAAAAAAACTATAATAATTAGTATACTACTTAATAATGCAAAGATTTGTACTTTAACATGGGCACCCCATTCTTTGGGCCATTCATCACGCGTATGAAAAAATTGACAAAAACATCAAATTTTTAACTTGAAGCTATGACTTTCACATAATCTTACATATCATCATCAAAGCTTGTTGTCAAATCCATTCTGAGATATCGTCCTAAAATGATTTTTTACCTTTTAGCACGTTTAATTTAAGAGTAATGTGTTTAATTTTTTTTTTAATTTCTATGTTTTAGTTCATTTAATATAACACTGTTTTTTAAAAAGTTGTTTTTATTTATTTTTTCATTTCTACTTCTTAGTCTTCAAAAGTTGATACTTTACAGCTGCACTAGCGCACAGGTTTGAGCGATTATATGAAATTTGAATTTTTTTCTCGGCGGTAGTAAAAATACGTTCATTCAATCTAATCGATTGAAACGACAATATCATGTTACGAATTATTCATGTTTAATGGATAAATTAAACACGGATAATTCTTTCACTAAGAAAATATGCATGTAAACGAGGTTGCGTAAGTTCGAGAGGCATTTTTTTTTTCAGTTAGCAACTTAGGGGCGTCTTAGAGACTTGTAAATATTGTTAAAATATGTCATTATCAGGAGCAAACCTGTATGAAAAATTACAGAGCGAATGGTTAAGCGGAAGGGCTTCAAAATTCGATCGGAAGGTTCCGTACCGTGAATTTCACGTATAGTCGAAGAGCGAGTTAATATAAGAGCGGTAAAAAATAACAGTAGAATAATTCATATTTTCACAGAAAACTAGTTACACTCAAATTTTTGTGTCGTACCTAATATACATGTAAACATGTCTGTGTGTTTGTACCGATATTTGTTGTGAATTATATGATTTGAAACGATCTAAATGGTTCTGTAAGTACGTATTTTTTACGACCTAAACTGCTTAATTTTAAATTTATTTGGATAACTTCATAATTTTTTAAGTAGTAACTTAAATCGAGATAATCACAAGTTTTAAACGTTTATTATTCGTGCAGTGATATTTTAAAACGCCGAGTAAATTACTTTCTCTAATAAAAAAGTCAATGATTACACGACTGTCATAATTAATATTTACAATACAATCTTAAGCTTTTCCTTTTTGCATTGTTACTTCAAAAAAAAGCTATCCGTTCTGAAAATATAATACAAAATGAATTATTTCTATCTTCATAAGTAACAGGCAAACGAGACGGTTTTTGTAGTCGACTCAAATATATTTATTCGTATAAAACTAAAGTTTTATTTTTCAGTAAGATAAAAACCCGTAACGTAAAACCGTAATGTAAAAGTCCATTTCCTCGACTTTCTTATTAGGGATTATGGACGAAAATTATTATCATTCGAAAAAATTGAAAATACATAAATACATTCACGTACATCCTGACCCTCGTAGAGGAAGATCCCGGACGCCATAACACCCCTTACGTTCCTAGTCCTGATGGGCTTTACCGGAGATCGTCTTATAGACCCTCTGACTTTGATTACGTATCACAGTATTAGTTTGGCCTCTGTCGGGATACCATCGATGCGAATTCCTGGGCAGACATTTCCAGTGTTTTAATTCAACTTTACTATCCCTTTCGTTACTGGCTTTTCCAAATTTTTGCTCATCTACTCTTATTTGTAGCTCTCAACTAATTAAATAACCGTTTCGCGGAAGCGTGATCCACGCGCCTAACTGAGTTATGGGAAATTTTGATTATATAACAGGAAAATGGTTATTTTGTGACCGAAGGTAACAAAATAACCGTTTCCCATAACTCAGTTTCAAACTAGACATCGTTATCTAATATATAAGATTTCATTCGAGTTTACTAGAAACATCTAAATTTTTATTCTTATACTTCTTTAATAAATGATTATTGCAACAACGACAGTTTTGTTCAACATATATCCAAAACCATCTCAGTCTGTCAAAGACAATTATGAAATCTTAACAAGAAACAAACACTAACTTACTCTGTTCTGATTCGTTTTTGGGAACGAGGAAACCTTCACCCTCCCGCACTTTAGCTCCATCACCGAATTTCTAACTTATTCTACTTCTGTATTGAAGACGAATAACTAAACTAACGGTGGCTCGATGCCAAAACGCCTACCTTGGTGAAGTAAACGCCCAAACCGGCCCCTAGCCATCCGGGTTTCACTCTGTCTATTAGAGCAACAAACTCCTTTAGCCATCCTCTGCGAGGCCAGAAACCTAAGGAAGCGAGCAACTTTATTCTACACCCTTTGGGGTTTTCATTTGACAAATCTAAATTATAATTAATTCTCGGAAGTTCTCTTAACTATTCTAGTTCAGATTCGTATTTGGACAGACATACAGAAAACGATTACTTATTTATTTAGAACATTTTAACTTTCTTTTTCCCGTTTAGCATCCGGTAATTACCGTTTAGATAATACTTCGGAGGATGAATGAGGATGCTGCTTATGAGTTTCAATGAAGTGCATTCTTGTACAGTCTCAATTCGGCTATTTCCGAGATGTGTGGTTAATTGAAAAAACCCAACCGCCAAAGAACACCGATATCCACGATCTAGTATTTAAATCCGTATAAAAGTAACTGACTTTACTAAGAATTGAACGCTGGAACTCTTGACTTCCAAATAAGCTGATTTGGGAGACTCGTTCACCACTAGACCGACCCGGTGGGTTACTAACTTAGAACAAAATGAGGTAAACTGTTTTTGTTATACAAATCGGTTACAGTTTTGAGATTATTTAAAATTTAATTTCTGTTACGACATCTAGTCATAGATATCAGTGTGACTTATTTGTGAAAAAGGATAGAGGTATATATGAAAACTTTACAAAAACTCTTCTGTTGTTACGCATCTGGTGACTGACGATTGGCTGTTAGATGGGAGAATGTTTAGGTCAAGTGACGGTTTAAATTTCGTACATGGAGTCGATGCATCGCATGATGTTACTGTTTGCGACTCTGAGGTACGTTTTGCGATTCGTTATCTGTGACCTAGCAGAAGTTGTTTAATTACATAATCTGTCGCAATCACAATGCGGTGATGCATATAAAGCACAACAGATGCAAGAGATAAAATTGCTTTCGCTTTCATTAAGAATATTGATTTACATACGCGACCGGTCCCAGTGTTGAACAGAGCGAAGGTGTCGCTTGTACAGGTGAAAGATTTCCTGCGTTTTAGTGGGGTGGCCTACTCTGGGTAGAAGACAACGGGTAATCGCTTCAGCCCTCGCTTTCCTTATTATGCCCGTCGTGAAATGCTTTTTTCTTGAGAACGGCAATGCCGTTTTGTGGGACTTGTATCTCGTATCTTGTCGCATTCGATCCTTTGTTTACGGCAAATGAGCAAATGACATATATAAATGTCTATAATTATTTTATTGACTTTTTTTCATACTACAATTTCTTCCTAAGCAAGTAGAAATAAAAAAAATTATCGTTTCGGCTGCGGTTCCTCTATCGCGTTTTAAAATAAATATCTAAACTTCAATCGGGTTTAATGCAATTCTTAATTACAAAAAATTGTTCGGCTCTTCTTATGCGATGTTAGGACAAACGGATAAAAACCGGCAAGTTTTACTTTAGTAAAAATCTAAAGCTATCGTGAAAAGTCCTTTCTCCTCAATGTATAGACAAATATAGCATGTTAACGATTTCTGGTAATAAAAAAACAAAAAAAAAAAAACGGGGTCTAAATATTTTGTTATTTGGATCGCTATATCTTACAAACATATCTGTACTAGACTTTCGTCTAGTCGCTTTCCACTCTCGGGTACTTGTTGCACCGCAACACCGACTTTTGTAGAAATGAATTTTGTAATCCACTACTAGTCCATTTCTGAGCCCATTTCTGAACGACAGGAATTCTGTGTGAACGCATCTTTAAACGCTTGTTCCATGCCGTGCGGGCGTTACCAAAAAAGATCGGACCGGTTAGATAGACGTCGCACAGATTTCTGGGGACTAACAGAATATAAAGCTTGCACGTCGATCGACTTTTCTGGTGCTAGCGTTTTCGGTCGAGCGCTTTTGGCTGCGTCTGCCGCATTCCCTGTCTCTTGATTCTGCTGTTTGATGGAGAACTACTTTTCTGAGAAGGCGTTCTGGGTCTGGGCCTAACTGGCTCATCTAATGTATCGGGAGGCGACGAATATAATCTGCTGCATTCTGTAACCCGTTTTACCTCGATTAAACTTGCAAAAAAAGAAGAAAACATTCTTCCGTGAGATTGTGTCGCTCTTTGAACCGTCTGTATTTTAAATAAATCGGCGCTAAGATTTTTTAAATCGTTTGATAATTTATTAAAAACGGCAAAGTAAACACGTATGAAGTATTTTATAAAACTTTACGCTTGACAATTATTAAATATGTACTATACTTATGTATATTGAATTTTAAAGTATAGTAAACCTCTTTACGGTTTCCCTAAAAAGTTAAAACAAATTTTCAAAATGCATAAATAGGCTGTTAGAAAATTGTTTGGCGACGATAAATATGAATCGTGTAGATTGATATTTAGAAAATGAAATATTTTTAGTTATCCTTGAGTTTATATTTACGAATGTGCATTCTTTTCCAAAAATAGTCCCTTTTTAAAAAAATAACAATATCCGTGCTATCAAATCTGATAATAGAACTCTCTTTTTCTGTTTAGCTTCTGGAACTACTGTAAGGTATTACTTCAGAGGATGATATGTATGAATGTAAATGAAGTGTAGTCTTGTACAGTCTCACATCAACTATTCCTGAGATGTGTGTTTAAATGAAACCCAACCATCAAAGAACACGGTATCCACAATCTAGTATTCAAATCCGTATAAAAGTAACTAACTGCCTTTACTAGGGTTTGAATCTTAGAACTCTTGACTTCGAAATCAAATGATTCACTATGATAAGTTCACCACTAGACCCCGACCGGTTAATGCCGATAAAGAACTTTTTTCTTTTTCTGTTTACCCTCCAGAACCACCGTAAAATATTACTTCAGAGAATGAATGAGGATGACGTGTATAAATGTAAATGAACTAAAGTCTTTAAAGTCTCTGGTCAGCCGCTCCTGAGATCGGTGTTAATTGAAACCCAACCACCAAAGAACGACGGTATCCATGATCTCGTAATCAGATCTATAGCCGATATTAGAACCGGTTTCATGTAACTCAGCGCAATACTTTGGCTTACGGCAAAGGGCCTTATGCTTCTGTTGCGATTTTAAATAGATTACCAAATCGTTTAAAAACTTCTCCCGACAATTTATTTTAAATAGAATTAAAAGATTTTGTTTTATTAAACATAATATTAATTCTGAAAATAAATTTCTAAATAATAATTGAAAATGTTTAAAAAACTCTGAATTTTCTGCACCATATTCAGCTTATTATTAATATGCAGTAAATATGCAGTAAAATAATTTTCATTATGCCTTCTAAATCTTTAGTTATTTTTTATACTTTGTATCTCCATTAAAATATCATAACATTATTTCATGTTTTTATTTTTTGCATTTAGGCCGACTACAAACCACACAAATGTCATTTCTTCCGCTTTCTTTTTCATTTCCTTCAACATTCTTTTGTTCTTTATATATGTTTGGCATTTATTTTTTTTTACCGTTTCACTTTGGTATGTCTTTTCCTTCATCGCCATTTCAAACTCAATTTTACGTATTTTTTGTCAGATTAGCTTTCTATCTTTCGTTTCCTGTTCACGGATCCCTAAGTTCTGTAATTCTTTTTTCATCGTTGTAGGTCCCAAAGTCGCTCTTTTGTTCACAGATTTTAATGAAAATCTGTTTATTTAGTCGCTGTTCGTCCATTCTGTACACACGACCCAGGAATTTCAATCTCCACTTTCTTATTAATAAACTTAAAATATAAATACATGTAAACGGATATTTTGTGACGCTAATCTGGATGGTTTTACCTTGGCTTTCTACGATTCATCCGGCAAAGGCTGACGCAGTTCCTTTTCTTTTTACACGGAATAGTATACGAGTACCGTTTATGAAATCATCTATATAATGTGTTGTTATGAATCGATCAGGATAAAAATTTTATTTATTTATGCTTCAGTTCAACAGAGGATTATTCTGTCTTTTTAACAAAATTTCTACAAAAAAACCTCCTTAATATTGCATAATTACAATGCGCGTGTTAAATCTTATAATTCACAATATATTACAAACAAACTCAATTATAATCTTTTTTTTTCCAGATATGTTTTTTAAAGAATGCAATTTAACTCATCTTAACGATTGCTTTATTACAATGTAATAATTCAGATGAGGATATTGCAGTCTGGTATGGAATTGATATATTTACACACCGAGGGGGACCACCGAGGTCCGAGGGGGACCTCGGACATTTCTTTAGAAATTATATTAGAAATGTTATGATGCCTGTATATCAACATCCACTAGCTATTATAAGGTCAGTAATATATTTGTTTTTATATTATTTACTACGTTTTTTCTTAATTTTTACGTAAATATTAGAATTTCCTGTTTAATTATATTATATTTTCTGTAAAAGACCCTGAAAAAAGATATTTTAATTTTTTTATACTGTTAACAGCCTATGATTATCTTTGTCATTCTTTAGTACTTCTCTTCGTTATGATACTTTTCTATCATTTTTCTTAAATTGTTCTCATATATATATATATATATCTTGGTCTATAATTTTGTATCCTATTTGATAGCTTTAATATATAATAATCAATCAGAAACATCTTACAAACATGATGTTACTATCATATTGACGCACGAATTAATTTTATTCTTGACGACCGACTATAATAATTTTGATTATGGATTATTTGAATTTAAATTAACATACCTGAAGATGGAGTTACAGCTCCGAAATTACTAGGATTTACACTTTTTAAATTGTTGGTTAGTAGAAATTAATTTATACAAAAATAATTTTCATTACAAAAATACTGTAGCCAACGTGATATATGTGTTGATTTCCGGGACATTTCGACTGCAGGGAAGTCCTGGATTTTATAAATTTGATTTGTTTATAAAGTCAAAGCCAAATTTTGTGTTGTTAATCTATAAAAATGGTGAAATTAGAAGGTCAGATCAGAATGTCAAAGTAACGTATTATTTACTGTTAATAGATCGGTCGAGTGGCCGAAAACAAAATAAAACAAACTTAAGAAAAATAATAATGAAACCGATTTCAAAAGAAACACACTAGAGATAAAAATTGCTTTCTTAAATCTTTCAATTTTAACGTATAAGAAAAGTTTTAATTATTTTATTTTAACGTTTTTATAATTTTATTTTTATTTAAAATAAAAATATATCTACAAAAATTTGTCAGAAAAAATCAAAAGAAGCCAAGAAACTGCTGCTACCTTCTGAGTTTGACATATGGTTCTGGTATGTAGAAATCTATATTATTTTTCTGTTGTACTAATTTTCTTGAATTTTGTTTGAAAATATATCCGGCAGAAAATGACATCAAAATGTACGTTAGCATGTTATTATATTATAACATTCCAGTATTAAGTAATGTTAACGATAAATCTTATGTACAAAGCCAAAATTTTGTCTGTTTTAAGAAAAAGAAATTCATTATTATACGAGGGTTATTTTTTTTTCAAGGTCGATCGGTCACGAAATTAAAACCACGGTGATAATAAAAAATTTTTTATTTGTAACAAGTACTTACACAGTTACGCTATTTCTTTACATAGTCGCCACTCCGATTTAGACATTTGTCGTAGCGCGGTACAAACTTTCCAATACACTCGTCATAGAACGGAGCCGCCTGTGTTTTCAGCCGTGTTTCTACGCCGGTCTGCAGCTCGATGTCTGCCAAAATTTTGCTCTCCTAGCCGGCGTTTCGTGTGAGCAAAGAGGTGAAAATCGGACGGAGCCAAGTCCGGGCTGTACGGTGGGTGATCAAACACTTCCCGACGAAAACGCTGCAGGAGCTTCTTTGTTACAGCCGCAGTGTGCGGCCGAGCATTGTCGTGGAGAAAGACAACGCCTGATGACTACATTCCTCTCCGCTTATTCTGAATCGCCCTTCGTAGACGTTGAAGAGTCACGCAGTATGAGACTGCAGTGATGGTCGTGCCGCGTTCCATGAATTCCACCAAGAGAATTCCATTCCGGTCCCAGAACACAGTAGCCGTACGCTTTCTGTTGGAGAAGGTTCGCTAGAACTTCTTTGATTTACCGGGAGAATGAGAATGCATCCGCTGTTTGGATTGTTCTA
This sequence comes from Lycorma delicatula, assembly GCF_047948215.1. Taxonomy (NCBI): domain Eukaryota; kingdom Metazoa; phylum Arthropoda; class Insecta; order Hemiptera; family Fulgoridae; genus Lycorma; species Lycorma delicatula. The sequence goes on along the minus strand of NC_134458.1, from coordinate 217,691,782 downwards.
TTGTTTCTTCAGTTTCGAAATGGACCCGTGTCTCGTCCATTGTGACAATTTTGTTCAAAAAAACTTTTTCATTGTGGTAACCCTGGAGAAACGTTAGGGAGGCGTCCGTTCTCATTGTTTTGTGACGGTCGGACAGCGACCATCTCAAGAACCCATCTCGCACACAGTTTACGGTACTGAAGTCTCTCACTCGCAACGGTGTAGAGAGCTGACCTTGAAATTTCAGGAAGCGAATCGGTCAATACAGAAATTGTGAACGACGATTTTCTCGAATCGCCTCATCCACTCGCTCAACGAGATCATCGGTTGACACTCGCTTCCTTCCCAGACCGCCTGCATCATGAACATCTGTACGTCCTGTTTTAATGTTACTGCACCGTTGTCGCACTTTGCTGTCGCTCATTAAAGTTACTTATTCGTCGATGAATTTAAGCCGCATTACACCCCTCAGCCTGAAGAAATCGAATTAACGCACGCACCTCACACTTGGCGGGAGATGCTATTGTTGTAGACATGTTTACGCGCTAGCTGCGTGTTCAGAACAAAACGAAGTGACGCGGCGTGATTGAAGGCCTTACTAGAAACGCTGCGTAACACATATGCGCAAAGGTTCATCCGATTTTTGCGAGGGTTTTTATTTCGCGACCGATCGGACCTTGAAAAAAAATAACCGTCGTAGATGTAATATGCCAAAGTTTGGTCAAATTCGGTGGAGTAGTTCTGGAAATACGAAGTGATTTAGGGTGTGAGACTTTTTTTTTGGTTTGTTTTACTTCCGGGTCCGCAGTTAAGCGATTCAATCCGCAGAGATGAGATGAATGTTTTGTATCGTGTGTGAAAAATGCCATGCCTGACCGGGATTCGAACCCAGGACCTCCGAGTGAAAGGCCGAGTTGCTACCACTAGCGCCACGGAGGCCGGCAAGGGTGTGAGACCTAACACCGAACACACACACACGTACATACCAACAACCGGAAAATTTCCATCCGGATTTTTGTTTTTTTCCGGTGAAAACCGCATACGCCAAAACTGGACCGATTACTATACTTTCCCTTCTGTAGTTATAGCTCTGTTATAAGCGCAAGGCGGGAAAGTAATAGTGAATATTTATATTTTCAGAAAGTGGAATAATTAAAACCTTTCGTATCAGTTTAAACGCATTAAATAATCCGAAATGTTTTTCTCTTGCCAAAAACTGATGCACCGATCATATAAACAGATTTAAAGAAATCTCTATTATAAATACTTCTTTTATTTATTTCTTGTAACAGATATTTCTTGTAAAAATGTTTATAATTTTGTTATTTGCTGTTCAATTGCGCAAGAGATAAAACATATTCGTTATCAGAAGACAATTTCACTACGACTGAAAGCTTGTAAATTCTTTTACCCACCTACTCGACGTACACCACCATGACCACGTTATTTCCAGACTGCGCCCACATCACCTCTTGGACGCCAAACCTAATTGTTCCAAATACGATTTAATTTTTAATGTAGAGCGTTTTTCTAAATATGTTTGTCTATTATTCAAGATTATAGAGAGCGAAGTAAGATTATAATAAATAATTGTATAATAAAATCTTAACTAGAATTTTATACAGAAGAATTGAGAGGAGAGTGGAAGAAGTGTTAGGAGAAGACCAATTTGGTTTCAGGAAAAGTATAGGGACAAGGGAAGCAATTTTAGGCCTCAGATTAATAGTAGAAGGGAGATTAAAGAAAAACAAACCAACATACTTGGCGTTTATAGACCTAGAAAAGGCTTTCGATAACGTAGACTGGAATAAAATGTTCAGCATTTAAAAAAAATTCAAATACAGAGATAGAAGAACAATTGCTAACATGTACAGGAACCAAACAGCAACAATAACAATTGAAGAACATAAGAAAGAAGCCCTAATAAGAAAGGGAGTCCGACAAGGATGTTCCCTATCTCCGTTACTTTTTAATCTTTACATGGAACTAGCAGTTAATGATGTTAAAGAACAATTTAGATTCGGAGTAACAGTACAAGGTGAAATGATAAAGATGCCACGATTTGCTGATGATATAGTAATTCTAGCCGAGAGTAAAAAGGATTTAGAAGAAACAATGAACGGCATAGATGAAGTCCTACGCAAGAACTATCGCATGAAAATAAACAAGAACAAAACAAAAGTAATGAAATGTAGTAGAAATAACAAAGATGGACCGCTGAATGTGAAAATAGGAGGAGAAAAAATTATGGAGGTAGAAGAATTTTGTTATTTGGGAAGTAAAATTACTAAAGATGGACGAAGCAGGAGCGATATAAAATGCCGAATAGCACAAGCTAAACGAGCCTTCAGTAAGAAATATAATTATTTGTTTACATCAAAAATTAATTTAAATGTCAGGAAAAGATTTTTGAAAGTGTATGTTTGGAGTGTCGCTTTATATGGAAGTGAAACTTGGACGATCGGAGTATCTGAGAAGAAAAGATTAGAAGCTTTTGAAATGTGATGCTATAGGAGAATGTTAAAAATCAGACGGGTGGATAAAGTGACAAATGAAGAGGTATTGCGGCAAATAGATGAAGAAAGAAGCTTTTGGAAAAATATAGTTAAAAGAAGAGACAGACTTATAGGCCACATACTAAGGCATCCTGGAATAGTCGCTTTAATATTGGAAGGACAGGTAGAAGGGAAAAATTGTGTATGCAGGCCACGTTTGGAGTATGTAAAACAAATTGTTGGGGATGTAGGATGTAGAGGGTATACTGAAATGAAACGACTAGCACTAGATAGGGAATCTTGGAGATCTGCATCAAACCAGTCAAATGACTGAAGACAAAAAAAAAAAATAATTGTATAGAATATAAGGAATAACGGTCTTCACCGCTAGCCTTAACTGTTATTTCATCGACTAAAACCATCGTTCCATGTTACGATATAACTTTATTAATAATAATTAAAGGTTACTTAACGATCACATTCTTTGTTTTTGCTACAGCTTGTAGCGAAAAGCAGGACTCTTATTTCATTTTCCCTTTTACAGTGGACTTATTAACAAATAGAAGATGACGAAACGATTTTATAATCTTTAGGTATAAACCTGAAGTATAATTTGAATAACAGTGCTTGCGTAGCTACTTTATTGAACGTTTAATAAAGTTAACTCTAGCAGCTGCTTATCAGATGTTTACGTTTCATATAATCCCAAATCAAATTAACTTATTTTCTCGTCATGCGTCTCCGTATTTGTCCGGGAAATAATACAGATTTTAATGAAACTTGTAAAGATTACATACATGCTTTCAGCTATATTATTAAAATATTTATAGGGTGTCCAACCACGTATAATATTGTCAGCATGACAAAAAAAAAAAAAAAAATTTAATAAATTGAGAAATATTAAAAAAAATTTCTCTCTTCTCTCTCTCTCTCTATTTATCTATCTATCTGCGTCTGTCTCTCTGTTTCTCTCCTGTGAATGTGTATCTGTTTGTGTAAGCCGCGCATCAGAAAACAGTTTTCTGTTTATCGGTAATATTGTGTGTGTGTATTTTCGGTGTTAGTCCTCGCATATAATATCGGTTAAAAACACATGTATTTATATTTATGTACATACGTAAATAACAGTAAATAATTTTTAACGGGATTTTTAATCGGTACCAACGGAAAGATTTTATTCGTGATCTATTCACCGAGAATAATCGTAGGAAAACTTTAAAGAAAATTTTTACAACTTTTCAAGAGTAATTTTTTTATTTTTTATTTAACCGCTAAGGGTGAAGTTTGTTAAAATAAAATTTCAGTAAATAAAACAGGAAATGTTTCAAACACGGATTCTACAGATTGATTTTCACGAAAATTTTCATTTCGAACAAATCGCTAAGTAATAGACAAATAAAAAAACAAAAAAAAAAAAACAGGAATAAAAATTGAACCAAGTAGAATTAAAAAAAAAAACAATCTTTATGTGGATATGAGTATTACCCGTGATTGCGAGACGGTTTTTATTTACGAATGTTTGTTTTGTTAATATAGCTTTGAGTTGCACACCGGTCTAATGACCGATGAAGAATGGTGGATCCTTGGTTTTACTGGAGTTTTTTTGTGTTACAGTCAACTTTGTTATCGAAAAATATTTGCATAATTAAATTAACTACTCGTCAATAAAGATGTTTGGTAATACTCGCATTATTTTTCATCTAAATATGCATTAATATCTTTAATAGGAACATTTCTGATATTTCAAAAACGTCTCTTTTTGGTAGAACGTTGTGTTTTTGCAATCCACTATTTGGCGTCACAGATTTCACACGATAATAATAATATCGATTTTTTTTTAATTTAAATGAATGTTTTCTTTCCGGTTGGAAATTAAATAAGTTCTTTAAAGGTCGCTGTTTATTTCAGTTAGTATATGAAGTATAATGTACCGATCGAACTGGAATTATAAAAGTCGAAATAATATAACTGAAATGGAGTGATCGATTGTTATATCTCATTTTTCTATTTGAGAGCCTCACGCCCCTCACGAGAAGTAACTGGCTGTTAGTAATTATAAAGTAGACGGAGGGTGATTTTCATCGCTCCATTTATAGCTTAAATTACAGATAAATTTCATTAGAAATTTTATATTAAATCACGATCGGTGGTCAGTTACACGCGATCAGAATATTATTTTACTATTGCGATTACTAAACTTTAACGTGAGACTTCCTTAGGATGTGAAATGTAAATAAAATCAAAAAGTATAACCTTGTAAAAATTCCTCTTACTATGTTGCCGCTAAGGTGAATAAATTTTTGTTTAAAATCAGGCTTATTGAGAATCGCTGTTTATCCTTTCAGATATAGGTAAACTTTGAAAAATATTATCCCGCAGCAGTGCAAGTTAATATTGCTAGTCGTACTGCCTTAACTTTATTTAAATCCAGAAATTAAAAAAAAAATCCCTTTCGGCACGCCGGAAGGCGGAGGTAGATTTCACCGGTGCTAAGTAAAAAGAAAAAAAGATTTCCTTCCACCTTAAAGTTAAGGAAAACTTCAAATTTACTCGATACGACAACGGATGCATGTGAAAAAAAGTTTCACATGTTTAGCATACGACGGCCCCTTTTTTTACAATTGCAGCAAGATTTTGGTCTGCCTTGCCGTAAGGGTTGGTCATATCAAAAATTATTTCAGATAAAGTTTTAGGTAATGTTTAGAGGACTAACGACCACTTTAAACCGATTCGACACAGCCTATTAAGGGAGGTATGATTCTTTTTTGTCTTCGAACCCCCATTTTTTCTACCCCCTAGGCCAACGGTTGCTGACATCAAATTTATATAAGTTTTAAGCCCTTATCCAAAGAATAGTAGGATCTTTAAACGAATTCGATATTTTACTTAATAAGAAAGTTGTAGCGATATAACTTTCCCGAAAAAGGTCCTCCCACTTCCACCCGCACGGTCCGATTTTGGCCATTCGACCGAGATTTTGGGACGAGTTATTTTTAATAAACAATTTCAAAGTGATTGCGGCAGTTATCCTGTCCACAAGAAACTGAAATATAACATGTATAAATGTATTTTAAACTTTTGAGCTGACGGTGGTTTTGGAGTCTGCGGGATGTGAAACGCGAAGATATACAGATATTTTTCGGATGTCGAATCATTGTACCCGTTACAGTAGGTAGTTTTTTATTGAAATCTACCTAAAAAAGAATAAACATATGAAATAACTACTATTTAGTAAACGAAAGCATCGTAAACAAGTAATATATTTTATTGTAATTCATTACTGTACACCGATGATATAATTATTTTTCGAAATTATTAATTAATATTTAATTTTTTCATCCCAATTTCAACAATATACATGTAACATAACTTAAGTTAGCTTTTTAATTATTAGATTTACGATAATTTACATTTAAGTTCATAGAATCTTTTTTTTTATGGACGGGCGAAGAATAACAAAAGAAAAATTACTAATACGTATTACAATAAAATTAAAATTAATTATAAAATCGACAAATAATAAAAGTAATAATTAAAATTGCTAACAAGCAGTGACAGCGACTTACAAATTCAAAAAGTAACAATTCAGAAATTATACAAATGAAAAAAAGTAAAAAAAGTAAGTAATCAAAGCTAATATTATATTAATGAATGCAATTGAATCAAGAAATGAAAAAAAAATTAAAGTAATCAGCTGAAATAATAAAAAAAAACTCCCGTTCAAGTTCAAATATAGTAAATAATTAAATTAATTATTTAATTAGAAGAGAGAGTGCTAATTTGTTCCCATTCTCTAAGTGCACTTGTTGCAATTCGGAACAAAAACATTAAGGATGTCTTAATTTCAAACATCCTGTCCATTTTATACGTTTTAAATCAACGAGGACAGCGATGCATATTTGTGTGGACTCCAGGATATGCTGGTGTTACAGGTAATGAGAGCGTAGACGAAGCAGCCAGAAAGGCAACAGTCTGCGATGATTTGGATGCATTTCCTGTAAGAGTGGCAGACGTTAAAAATTGTCTAACTAACGTAGTAAAAGAACAAGTGGAATACTGAGTGGAGGAGTTTAAATACTAAATTAAACTCGGTGAAAACTTCTCCATATAAATGGAAAAGCGACGTGAAGTTGACTCGCCGAGAACAAGTAGCTGTGACCAGACTTAGAATCGGTCACACGCGATTAACAAATTCATATTTGTTAACCGGCGATGAGAGACCGATGTGCGGTGTTTGCAATAAAACACTTACAATTAAGCATCTAATAGAAGAGCGTACAATATATGAGGACCTCAGAAAGAGGTTCCGTCTAAGAAATTATATTACTGCTGATTTAGCTAATGGAAATGAAAGAAAAATAGTTGCATATTTACACGCCAGTGGACTTCTTAAAAGTCTATAAAAATGGAAATTTTAAAGCCGTGTTAAAGAGTCTGTAAGAGGTAGTTTCATCCATATATGGGAGTCTCGAAGCGTGGCACGTATAGTGACGGGAGGTAGCAGCCATCTTGCCTAGTCCACCCTGGCTTGTCTGCATTCAAGAGCGGTGAGTCGGGGTGCGTCCAATGATGGCATGGGGGACCCTCAAGGGTAGACTGAGGGCGCGAGGCTATGGGTGGACGCAATGCATGTCTGTAGCCTGTTTATATGGAGAGTCGACAGCCACGGCATCCTGGCGCGACTGATATTCTGCTTAACGGCCCCGAGGGTGCTAAAATTAACAAATAATCGAGACAGGTAGAAGAAGATAACGGTATTGATAACTTGTATTTTTAATTTCATGGTTTTTTGAGAACCTTATCTCAAATTTTAATATCGGGGCCCTTTACACCCCCGTAAGTGTTACGCTTGTGTTTGTTATTTGTGTTTTAATGTTCTGTGTAGTTTTTGCTTTTAAATAAAATGTAAGGGCCCTTTACATCCTTACATATGACGATCCTGATGGTGATACTAATTTCTTTATAAGAACGTGACGAGGGCTTAGTAGTCGATACCCGTAAAAATTGTAGAAAAAAAAAGTAAATACTCATCAAAGATCTTGTTAAATGGATTAGGCTGGCTGACTCTAGAAATGTTTGTGGTGTTGAATCAGAATAACAACTGATTTGGTAGCATTATTCATTTTAAACATGGACATGCAAGAAAAAAAGATATATCTATATATATATATATAAGAAGATATTCAAATCAGCGGAAATAGAAGAGAAACAAAACCGGGTAAATTACTTTTCCTGACCAAAGATATCTACAATAAGAAACCTCTCAAAAGAAATATTAAGCTACAGAGGTGAGACCAGAGAAACTAGATGGAAGTTAACAACCTGGGACCGTTAAAGAAAAGAACACTAAGAACAATCCTACGCCCTAAGAAAACAACAGAAGGATACAGACTGAAATCCAAACAAGAGAGGAAAAAGGAGATCGAGATTTTCGGACCACGTATACAGAATGACGAACAGACTAAAATTTCCGTTCGACGGGTCAATTTGTCGATAAAGGACGTCGACACTCTTACGCGGGAAAAGGAATTGTTATGTGACACGAAGAAGACTGCTGGGGATTCGGTCACTATTGACGTTCTCTCCCTGTGGCCGTCGTATGGGGAAACTAAAGTGGTGACGGTGGCAGTCCCGCCACTGCTGGTCGCGGAATCGCTAACGGTCGGCCGACTTCGTGTAGGATAGGTATCTTGTCGGGTTTCGAGGAGGTCCACCGAGGAACGATGCTATCGGTGCTGGGGCATAGGATATCGGGCGGGGTCCTAGCCCCGACAAAAGGGGGCGTTGTTTTAATTGTGGAGCTGATGGGCACCTCCGGAAGGACTACCAAACAGAAGATAATTGTTCGCTATACAACACCGGCGAGCATTCACTCGGGGGTCGGAGCTGCAGCGGCAAAATATGAGCCCCGTCGTCTTTGCTTGTGAAGGGCCTAAGGTTGGGACAGCCCCGTCCAGGAGGGGTGGGCCGCTTAGGTGTCCCGCTCTCGTTGATCGGACGGGAACTTCCTTGTGTCTTCAACACAGGGGTGAAAGTAAGACTGTAGTCCCGGTGGGGGATCCCTTGGGGTCCCCTTATTATAGGCATGGCGTATAATTAAAAGGCCGGGTCCCGGCTACCTGGGGAGAACTTTAATTGCCGAAGAGGTAGTTTGAGGTGATGGCACTCCCTGGAGCCGAGTAAATGCTTAATTGCGAATCCAGCTTCGGGTTGGTGGCGGGGGGGGGATAAAACAATGATGTACTCAACAAAACTAAATAGACAAATATTCATTGAGCTCTGGGAACAAAACCGCAACCACGGGTACATTAAAAAAAATAAAGAAAGAATTATAGAACGGGATCCAAAAACAGGAAACGATAGATAGAAAGCGATTCAGACAAAAGCCGAGTTTCAAACGACGAGGAAGGAAAGTATCACACCACAGTGAACAGATTGGGAAAAATAAATAGCAAACACGCGAAAAAGATGAAAGAATGTTGGCAAAAAAGGAAGTAGAAGAAACCATGTTTACGCGGTCCGTAGTTAATTGTTACTCGTAAATTGTTTGAATCGCAAAAATAAAAATAAATACTAAAAGAAACTGCTAATTATGAGTACCGCTAATATTATCTTGTATTTTGAAATCGTACACAAATTTTATGTTTAATTTTTTTATAAATATGCTTGTTAGGGTAATGACACAGACAGCTGTTTTGACCTTATTGTTGTTACGAGTCGACAAATCATTACGTTTTTGTAATACAACGAAACTGTTGCGATACACACAAGCTGTTAGCAACGGTGTTCGATTTTCAAACTGAGTTTCTAGGTGAAGAAAATGATGTCAGAGTTAAGGATTTTATTACTTTCGTTTATTTCTTTTGATAATACATTTTATATCTTTTATTTATGTTTTTTTTAACTTTTATTTGAAAGTATTTTATTTAATAATTTTCAATAATTAAAATGATCGGTCGAAAGGAAAAATTTGCCTTGAAGTAATTAACTGGTAAAGTTGAAAAGCGTTCTAATCATTATTAATTAGTAGGAAGTAACCGTTCATCTACGAGTAAAATTATAAAATTCTTCTTTGTATTTTTCTATTTCTAAGAATAAATTATTAAAATGAATTTTGTCTGGTCTGTCTTCAGAATTAAGAATCCATAATTAAGTTATTTTGTCCTTTTTCCGACGATAATAAAGTAATGAAAATTGAAGTTTCTCATTTTTCAACACGCTTCCTTTCCTTCCAAAATCTTTTTCGCATTGTAACCCGACGTGTAAAACGTAATCTTATAAACTATAATCGTGTCATTTCTATTAAAAAAATAACCAAATAAAAACGCTTTGGTCAAAGTAGCTGTTTGTATTTGAGACCTCTGACTGAATTTAGTTTGTTTACTTTATGATCTCGTTGAAAAAAGTACTCTTTACACAGCGGGCTAGACATTTTTTATGCAGATTGTTGTCGCCGGCTTCCGTGGCGCGAGTGGTAGCGTCTCGGCCTTTCACTCGGGGGTCCTGGGTTCGAATCCCGGTCGGGCATGGTATTTTTCACACACGCTGCGAAAACATTCATCTCATCCTCTGCGGAAAAAATGCTTAACTGCGGACCCTAAGTTAAAAAAAAGAAAAAAAGATATCTATTGTTGTCATTTCACGGATCGCAAACGCAAATTCAGTAAGCTGGTTTTACTCACGGTTTTTTCCCCTTACGTGAGACATGCCGAAACTGTCCGATCTACGATAGATTTGTTTTTTTACCGGAAACAGTGTATAACAAGATATCTGTTATGTACGTTCTCTCCGCTACCTGTCGGCAAAAAGAATATGCAATGTTCATCTCATAAATAGTTTCAGATAATCACTGACAGCGCATTTTGAATTCTATGTAGAAAATTATCGGAAGATAATATCAAAATTTTAAATTATTTTAGGATGTCAGTCGGATCGTTCTATGAGACGATGATAAAACAGATGAATTAGTTACTCGCCAGAGTCTCCATTTCTTGTAAGAGTTAATCGTTTCAAGAACCGTTTCTGTTACACTGCATACCTGAAAGCCTTTTACTTTCTTTTTCCTGTTTAGCCTCCGGTAACTACCGTATATATAATTCTTCAGAGGATGATTGAGGATGATATGTACGAGTGTAAATGGGGTCTAGTCTTGTACATTCTCAGTTCGACCGTTCCCGAGATGTGCGGTTAATTGAAACCCGACCGCCAAAGAACACCGGTATCCACGATCTAGTATTCAAATCCGTGTAAAAATAACCGGCTTTACTAGGACTTGAACGCTGGAACTGTCGACTTCCAAATCTGCTGATTCGGGAATACGCGTCACCACTAGACCGATCCGGTGGGCAGTATAAATAGTCTACAAGGATCCCGTGTAGTTAGCTGACGCTAATTTGCGGATTGGCGTTCTCTTAAGCATGACGACATGTTTTTTAGAACGTGACCGCAACTCCGAGATTTGTAAAACGCCCTAACTTGCATAAATAGACTTATTCTCATCGATATGAGAACGGACCGCAATTACGTCGATGAAACTCTTGCACAAAACGTATTATTGTTTCATATCGTTACGTAAAGGATGAAAATTTATTTTTTGAAATTTAATTTAAACATTTAAATCGTTATACATTTTACAATTATAACTTTTCTATTAATAAACATTATTTTATTCAATATAAACAATAATTTTATTATTTTTCTTCAGAATGAATAATGAATTTGTTTACATTTTAAACAAAAATATAATTTTAACGAGAGATATACCTTTAGAATACGATAAAAGTACTTGTTTACGTAGTCGAATATTTGCATTTGGCGGAAATTTTCTGCGTAAGTCTGTGTATTCATACTTTTTTTTACAGGCAAAGATCTTAATTGCATATTCAATAAAATTTGCATTTCAGGGTTAAAGAAGTTTGACTTTATGCGATTTTTTTTTTTTTTTTTTTTTAGTACGAAATAAGTTCCTTGTAACTATGTAACTATAAAAGAAAAATTTATGAATAATGATTTTATATATATATTTATATATTCCCGTGTTGCCCGATCTCTCTGGTAAAAATGAAATCAGGCATAAAATTGTCAAACTGCATAATTCATTTTTATTACATTTTTTTAGTTATTATAATTTACCGCATAAACCGGAAGATTGTGCGGTGAGTATATGAAACGGAAATATTTAAAACGTCTGACCGGATTTGAATCGGAGTCCAACGAATGAAAGGCGGAGATATTACTACTCCATCACGGTGATCGGAATTTTTGTAATCCATTTTAACAGTTATAAGTAGTTTACTAACCGATTTAACAAAGCGGGTTGTGGGGAGGTTGTCATTTTATTTACAATTAACTGTTTAAAAGAATTATATATAAGTTGGTTTAACTGCATCAGTAAAGTGAAAAAAAAAGTAAATAAGTTATCTCATACGTCATGATTAAATATTAATTATTTACCTCTAATACATACATATTATTATTACATACATACATTTATTTAGAGAATTCTCTTTCTTATGACAAATTGTAAAATCAATTTCATTTTGCCGTCTGTTCTTATTTATATTCAAGTCTACAGTTCGGAAATGTGAATTTAATCCTAACGACCTAATAAAAAAGGTTTATTCGAATTTAATCTTGTTTACAAAAAGTCACGGCGGTATTAAAAGATAATTGGATTTATGCGATTACATAATACAGATGATGAAGGATTTGAAAGTTCCAAACGTAATAAATTCGATTTATAGAAACTGAACTTACATTTATTTTTCTTTAAAATTTCATTAATATATTAAATATCTTCTGTTTTTGTAGAGAGTTTATATTTAATAGAGAAATTTTATAGTTAAAAAAAAAATTATAAATATTAAAATGTCGACTAATTTTCAAAATTAATATATGGAATTTATAAAAATATTAGAATTAATAATTCTCTACTTTTGAGTTAATTTTATAATTATATATAATTTAAAAAAATAAATGAATAAATCTAATCGTAGAAATCTATTTGCAGAAGTAAATATTTCAGAATTGTTTTCATTTTGAAAATTATAATAAAAGAAAGAGCATATTCAAATTATATAAATATTTTATTTATTTATATTATTTTAAATTAATTATTAACTCGTAATAGTCGCTTAAAATATTAGTTGAAATTACAGAAAATTCGAGTCATGAAATGTAACCTTTTGTTAAGTATTTACAAAAGACATACCGAAAAGTTAGGTTTCTTTCTTGACGTTAATATCTTTTTTGTTAAGAACGTAATAGTAGACTGAAGTTTGGATTGCGTTCCGATCCGATGGAGGGTTTGTCGGTAGGGGCCTGATGTGCTAATAAACTTAGTAGACTGAATTTACTGTCGAACAGTTATATACTATGCTGTATCGGACTACAACGTTGCCGCTCTGCTGTCTTTATTAGAATCACGTCACCCAGTTGCCGGCTGCGACAGGAATCAACAGGCGTTACATTCGAAACTCAAACGCATATCTGTGTATTTATTTGTTTACCGGTTATTTTGTCTGTGAGTTGGTATGTATTTGCTTTTATTTTTTTTTAGTGATGTGCAAGTTTGCTACATTAAAATAAATTATCTAGCGGTTGTTTTCAGTTGTAATTTCTTTTTTTTTTTTTAACTAGTTTATATAAATGTTTTGTACGTAAATGTTGATACTTAACTGATATCTTCGCTAATATTGTTTTCATTGTAAGGTAAGAAAAGACTAACATTTGCTTTTAATTACGTCTGATTAATTATCGATTTCAATTAATATTTTTAATGAAAACATTTCTTTAATAACCCAAAAATATTTTAACGATGTAACGAACTAATTAATATTGTGTATACGTATGAATAGGGTTAGTGACATGGGTTTCGAGTCTAAAAAATAAAAAATAAAGTTATTCAAAGTTATAAATATATAAATACAGATAAAAATATTTTACTGCATTACGATAATAACCCCTTATAAAATAGTGTAACTGCATTCGGCTAATGATAAGAATCTATCGCTAGTTTCTTATAAATTAAGCGCGTTACAAAATACCCGTAAATTTAATGAATTCATGTTACAAATAGAATTACTAACATGTATTCTACAATTTATGAAAAAATATTAATTTTTTCAGTATTAATATTCGATTCCTCAGATTTTTAGTTAACAATTTTTATCGTTAACGTTATATCTTCATCTATTTAAAGATTATTAAATATTTTATTATAAAAAATAAATTAATAAAAATAATCCGATGATTTTGCTTTAAAACAATAAAAATTAATAAAAATGAAGAAACTTCTATTATTTTACATTCGTTTCAAAATAATCTGCCGATTAAAACAATTTTATTGTTTCCTTTTTTTTTACACGACTGCCCAAAAATGAGTAATATATTTACGGTATATGTATGTATATTTGTTCCATAGTAGCAGCTCAACGGCTGAACCGATTTACATGTATGACCTCGCGTTGGAATCCTTACGTTACCGGGAGTGTCATAGGTTATATAAATATATATATGTATATATATTAATTTCTCAAACACGGTACCGCTGATATATTAAATAAATAAATTAATAATTAATATAATCCAGCTTACCGTTCTCTAGATCTTTCGGCTTATTTGGAAGCCACCATCAGGAGTTATTAATGCATTAGTCAAAGTTTAAAAATCACAGTTAAAATTTAAAAACGCTCGTGACTGTCCCGATCCTAATAGTATACTTTAACTGTTTTTAAATTTTGACTTTAATGCATTAATTTTACCTTCTGATGCCGGCTTCCAAGTAAGCCGAAAGTTCTAGAGTACATATCAGCGTGCTGGTAAGGTGGATTATATTAATTGTTAATTTATGTTTATATACGTTTAAGAAAAAAATCATATTAATTTTGTTCGACATGCAAGCACGTGTTTCTCCTTCATCTTATACCGTATACAAATACTACATATACGATTACCCAAAGAAGAACGTAATGTATTTAAGATGTATGTATGCTTGTTCCACCGTAGTCGCCCAACGGCTGAACCGATTTAGATGTATGACTCCGCGTTGGAATCCTTATGTTACTGGGAGTGTCATAGGCTATATATGATGTTTAAATAAGTATAAAAAGTTTTAAAAAAAATTATGCTGTATACAAAAATACTTAATACAAAATTGTCAGCCGTACGCTTTTTGATTATATTAAAGTGCAGTGTATTTTTTTTTTGGCAGTCGTGATTTTTTTTTTATTTTATAGATAATTTGTTTCCCTTAGCTAAAGATAAGATTTACTCGTATGTTATACTACGTACAAAGCAGGAACTATATTACGCATAGCGATTGAAAATAATCAGGTTTTATTTTTCACTATTTTTTTGTTCTTCAAATTTTTTTTCCCCAATATTTGAGGGATAAAAGGAAACATATTTAGTGACTCTATTTTATTATTAAACTTACCCGACCGATTTTGAATTTTTTTTATTATAATATGATATGATATATTGCTTTATTATTATTATTTATTTTTTTAAATTAAATGTTTGTGATTTCCCAGCGCGACGACCACAATGCTTTACCAGCAATTCTGTTAGTATTTTATTGATATTAATAGTGATCTAAATCAGCAGAATATTTTAAAAAAGATAAAAAATATTTTGGATTTTGATTCCCAATTCCTGTACACCCAACCGTGGATGAATTTATCTGTTTTAATCCGTATACAGATTTAACTAATAAATTATTAAATATCGTTTGACATTTTAAGTATTATTTTGAATTGTGTTTGTTTTTTTTCTGTATAATATACGTAATGACGTATTTCCGGCATTCCATCTTTTACTCATTCGTTATATTCGTCTCTTACCTTTTCGTAAGTAATTTAATATTATTTTTCCCTTTCAGAAGTATAATTTTTTTGGATTACAATCGTTTCAATTTTTACTCTATGCATTTACTAGCTTATAAAGTAGAAGGAAGAATCGTTTTTTTTTTTTTTAGTTAAAATTAATCTTAATTTTTATACATGTTGATAAAATTCTATAATTATAATATAATAATAAAATAAAAATCAACATTACCGATAATTTATATTATGTCTAGTACTTTCGGTCGTTCGACCATCCTCAGGAGAGAATTTTTCTGATTTAAAACATTAAAATTAAAAACGTAGATTATAAAATATTAAAATCATAAAAATCGGTGAACTGAGACAACAGACACTCTTACGTTACGGGCGTACATACTTTTATGCAACGACAACCAACATGATCGACCGAAAGTACAAAATATAAATTGTTTGTAAGGTTGATTTTTGTTTTATTTTTATAACTAATTTCATGTACCAACGGTTCCACGTTTGAAAAATTGAATTGAAAATTCTTTAAACGGGCTACTGTTTTTAAGTTGATTTCATAAGAAGGCTAGTTGTTTTATCGGGTACCATGATTCGACTTCCGGAAAATTTCGACACATCTTCCAGTTCCCGCAGACCTCAAAACCACCGTCAGCTCAAACGTATTTTGAGCTGATGGTGGTTTTGAGCTTTCTTGTGGACACGATAACTGCCGTAATTTTGCGCCATTCACTTTCAGATTGTTCCCTAAAAATAGCACAACGAAAAATCTCGGTCGAGTTCGTTAACGGCCAAAATCGGACCGTGGGGGGCTTTTTCGAAAAAAAAAACAACAAAATATCGTTATAACTTTCTTAAAATGTCTTATTAACTTTTTTATCCGTTTCAATTTATCCTAATACAAAATTCAAAGTTCAACGCGACATAACGATCTGTAATTTTGTAAACGTTAACTGTTATTTATGATCATTTTTTATCTTCTTATAAATAAATAGAGATAATATAAAATGTTCATTTGTATTTTACACAATCTATTAGGAAGATTTCATAAGAAAGCTACCTATTGCAATCGGTACCGTGATTCAACATATTCGGAAAATTTCGACATCTTCGCGTATCACATCTCCAGACCCCAAAACCACCGTCAGCTCAAAAGTTATATATATATATATATTTCACTTTCTTGTGGACATGATAACTGCCGTAACTTTGGGCCAATCACTTTCAAATTGTTTCGTAAAAATAACTTGTCAGAAAATTTCGGTCGAGTTCGTTAACGGCCAATCGAACCGGGAAAATGGAGACGGGAAGGGGGGCTTTTTAGAAAAAACAACATATCGCTATAACTTTCTATAGTAAAATATCGAATTCCTTTAAAGCGCCTACTATTCTTTGGATAAGGGCCTAAAACGAATGTAGTCAAGTTTCTGATATTGCAGATTTAATAATTAAAATACTGTATAAAATTTTTAGACCTTATAAATTTATAACCTTGTAAGAATAGGATTTTGGTTTTAGACAAAGAAGAGTAGCTTAAGTTATATTTTAAAGCCGGTTTATAAAATTTGTTTAAATCCATCTGCAATTCATCGTCGCTTTCACTTCGAGACGTTACGATTAGATTATCTGCAAAGAGGAAAGCGTTCAAATGCTCATCAGAACAGGTCACGAAGGAAAATTAAACGATTCCATTTTTCATACTTTTCTTATAACCGATACCAACCCTTTTTCTTTGAGATTGTAAGGGAAATTCATTAACGATAAATTACTTTGTTCTTGTTTTTCTTGCACGCAATCTGCTGGTTATAAGAGCGTAATTTCCATCGTAAAGGCTTAAAACAAAAAGATGAACTGTATAAAGCTGAAACGTAAATTTTATTACTTTTCTTAAGAGAAACTGGATACTTCAGATAAAACTATAAGAATCTTTTGAAATACATTGAAAAAAATAAAGTATTTATATTTTTTCCCGTTTTATATTTATTATTATGAAGTGTTATATATTGTACTCGCATACTGTAACTAGTGATAAAACTCTTCGTCTCAAATCAATTTTTAACAGCTGATTTTCCAAGTCGAAGGATTTGAGGTTCAAATCCTAGTGAAGATCGGTCGGTAAATTTTATACGGATTTGACTATTAGTCGTTGGAAAACAGTATACTTTGGCGGTTGCGGTTCAATTAACCTCAAATCTTAGAAACGGTAGGCCTAAGTGTGTACGGTTTTATTAAAATGATGTTTTAATATTTAATAAATATTTATTTTTGATTACGTTTTTGAAGCGATTGGGACTTTGTTTTCGCAATATTCTGATAAAATTAGGATTATATTACGAGATAATAATCGTAATATATATCGGCAGTTAAATTTATCGTTGTATATTTCGTAACTTTTAATGAATATAAATTAAAATAAATGAATAATCTTATTTTTACGTGACTGCCCAAAAAGGAGTGTAATGTATTTAAGATTTATATATGTATGTTTGTTCCACCGTAGCAGTTCAACGGCTGAACCGATTTAGATGATGACCCCGTGTTGGAATCCTTACGTTACGGGGATTGTTACAAGCTATATATATTTAAATAAATTTAAAAAATTAGAATTATGCTATATACAAAATTGTTACCCGCACGATCTTTAATTATCCTACATTAAAAAGCAGCGCTTGTCAACTGTCTTATTTTTTGGGCAGTCAAGTTCTTAAATTTTTAATATTTATCTCTTGTTCTTTATGTAATTTATTTTGTTAACGAGTGCGGTTAATCTATTTTTAAAAAAAATATATTTTCGGTTAATCTTTTTTATTAAGTTATAGAATATTGTATTTTGCATATCGTACAGTATATTATATGTTTTTACAGTTTGCAAACATCGATTTTTCTAACATATCTCTATAAAAAAAAAGCTGACAACACAGTTGTAGAATTTTCCCTCCTGCCGGCTTTTTTTGTTTTGTTTAACCTACGGGACCACCGCTAGATATCGCTTCAGAGGTTGAAATGAAGATTTCTAGCGTGACCGGGATTCGAACCCGGGACCTCCGGATGAAAGGCCGAGACACTATCACTCGCGCCACGGAGGACGGCTTTAAGAACTTAAGAAAGGATGAAATGGACGAATCGTTTTCTAATATTTGTTACAGAAGACTTATGGAAAATATAGGAAATAGACTTCGAGAAAGATAAACTTATCTTTAAAAAATTATAATATACGAACAGACGGAAGAGCTGTTTTCGTGCAACATAAATAAACGACGGTTGCAATACCTTGTTTTGCGAAAAAATGTTTTTCATTTCTGTTCCGTTTATCGAATCTACCGAATCTCAATTCGCTTAAAATATAATTAAAAATTTATCTTTACAGAAACAGTTTTTCATTGAAGTTTTGAATAATATAATTATTTTGTCATCGATTATTTAATCGGTTTGATGCGGCTCTCCAAGATTCCTTATCTAGTGCTAGTCGTTTCATTTCGGTATGTTCCCTACATCCTACATCCCTAACAATTTGTTTTACATATTCCAAACGTTGCCTGCCTGCACAATTTTTTCCATATACCTGTCCCATCTACTTGTTATAATGGTAATAACAAGTTCAAAAAAATCGGAATTTTCTGTATTTCGTTCAACGTGTAGGGAAATATGCGGTCAAACAATTTTCATTAACGCCTTCTGAGTTGCGAATTATTTTTTTATTTTTTTTTATTTAATATTTTTACCTTAACATTATTTCATCTCTTTGTATTTTAAACGTGCAAATTTTGGGGCAGTTCATTCTTTTAACTCCGCATTAACATATTAACCTATTCCTTACGTAATATCTTATATAATAATTAAAATAAAAAATTTATAGATGTATTTTACCGCTAAACGAAGAGATTTTTTATATTATTAAAGCTTCTACTTTTCTGCGTTATTCTTGTGAAGTTTATTAAAAAATAAATTATAAATTTAAGGCGCACTACGTATTAACATTAACCCGTTTATCGTTACTTTTGATGGTAGAATGCGATAAATATACATATCGTAGTTTTCTATACGGCTATGTGAAATTAATTGTTACGCTACAATACAGTTTCCTAACAGACGGTCGAGATTACTACTACGTTTTACGGGTTTTCATTCTTTCACAGCCCTTTTTTTATTCTTTGTTACCCGAAATAGTCGAACTATGTATTTATCGTAATAATTTCATAGCTGAAACCGTAACGGACAAATAATTTCTGAGAATCGACATATTTTTTAAGCGATATAGTATTAATACCGGCAACTTGGTGAAATTTTTGTAAAGATAAAGAATTATAAAGAAAAGATAAATATCTGTTCTTAGATATACTTAAAACGCTTAATTTGTTACTTAACAAATTTATTATTATTTTTTTTTATATTTATAATCTGCTGACAGAACAATGAAAAATTAGGATATTAGTTATTGAAAATCTGAACAGAGAAATACATTTCGCGTATGATTTTCCTATAATTGTTACACTATTAGGTAAATTTCATAAGAAAGCTACCTATTGTAACGGGTATCATAATTAGATTTGTGGAAAATTTCGACATATCTTTGCGTTTCATATCCCCAGACCCCAAAACCGTCGTTAGCTCAAAACGTATATATATTTCGCTTTCTCGTCGACACGATAACCGCCCTAATTTTGCGCCAATCACTTTCAAATTGTTCTTTAAAAATAACGCGTCCCAAAATCTCGGTCGAGTTCGTTAACGGCCAAAATCGGACAGTGGGGGTGGAAACGGGGGACTTTTTCGAAAAAACAAAATATCGCTATAACTAAGAAAAATATCGAATTCGTTTAAAGTTTTTATTATTCTTTGGATAAGGCCCTAAAACTTATATAAGTAAATTTTTTTTTTGGTATTACTAACCGTTGGCCCAGGGGGTGCAAAAAAATAGGGTTTTGAAAACAAAAAAAATCATCCCTCCCTTAATAAACAAAGTATCGAATCGGTTTAAAGTGGCTGTTAGTCCTCAAAACATTACCTAAAACGTTTGTCTGAAACAATTTTTGATACGTTCAAAATTTTTGATATGATGCTAAACACGTGAAAGTTTTTCACGTGTAAAACCGTTGTCGTATCGACTAAATTTGAAGTTCTTCTTAACAGAAGGTGGACATCACTTTAAGGTGGAAATCTACCTCCGCCTTCCGGCGTATCGAAAGGGAGTTTTTTTTTTGGTAGATTAAAATTTTCAATGACATTAATAAACAAAAAATCAGGATTTATAATTTTATACAAAACTAATTTTCTATTATACTTTGTAAAATAAACCTCTATAAAAAGCCTTTTTTTCTCACGATGGATATTATAATTAAATTTTATTGTTGAAAATAGATTATTTTCTACTTTAGTAGAGGTATTGACGTTTTTATACGAAATAAAAATAACGTCACTACGTAATAATAAAGTCATAAGTCGAAATAGGTTTTATCTAACATTGTTTTGTTTGTTTTCGATTAATGAATTTATTTTGTTTAAAACGAAAAAGCAGATTATCAGTTTTACTCGTATACGCATTAAAGTTTGTTTTCCACATGTACCGATTTTGTTAATGAACAGAAAGGATATAAAGTATACACTCAAAAATACACAACAATTTTTATATTAAAAAAAAAGAAAAAGAAAAAGAAAAGGATATAAGAGTAAAATTTTTATTTACTTTATTACAAATTTTTATAATAATAATAATTTTTTTTATTTTAATTTTTTTTTTTTGTGGAGGAAAGTGGAAATGTATTTACGCACGGAGTGTCGGGCTCCCACTATCCAATATTATCCAATCACTATCAGCAAACTACCGACTAACCCCCCCCCCCCTTTCTACCAGGACTCGACCCGGAAACGTTTAATACATTACTTCCGGCCGAGTCCTCCTATACTAGCCTGAGACGGCGGTACCTAATTTTCAGGACTATCCAGGTCACCTTTTTTGGTCGTGAGAATGTTGCCGACGAATCGGGCTACACTCTCCCAGCCGCTCAGGTTACGGAACATCGTCGCAGTGCTCCACGATCCGCCTGTAGTGTTTCTCGATCTGCCGCCCACCGAGCGCGTTTGAAAAAGGTGGGCTCTGCGTCATTCCGTACACCGGCGCAATAGAGGCATTCGGGAGACGGTGCTTTCCCTATGACACGGAGATAAGCGCGGAAGTACCCGTGACCCGTTAAAAACCGGGTCGTGTAGTACTCCACCTCTCCACGCCGCCGCTCCGTCCGCGGTCGGCGTAATAATAATAATGTGTTCGATAATACGGTTTGATAGTTTATTGAAAATTTAAAATATTTTTCTTTTTTAACTTTAAACGCTTTTACTCAGAGTATTTATATTTAATGTTATATTCAGGGCCGTCCTAGACGGTAGGCAAGATAGGCGAATGGTTACGCGGCAAAACCGTCTGAATTAGAGCGCAAAAAAACACAAGCCGCAAAAATATATTCAAATTACTTAAATCTAGAAAATAATAATAATATTATTTTACTATTTATTATTACAATAATAATATTATTATTGTACTAGTTTTGCTTATCGTTTTAAAAGTACGTTTAAATTATCTCTGAAAATAGTAGCAACTAATTTTAATTTGAAACTTAGTTGTCATTTACCTAATTTAAAGTGTAAATTTTGTTTATCGATAAAACAATTTTCCGTAAATCTGTATTAATATTATTTTTAACCCGGTTCTTTTATAATTATTTTTTTTAAATCGTTAAGTTTTTTTGAAGCTTGGAGGCGTCATTTTTTATGGTTTGCCCACAGCGGCAAAAAAGTTAGGGCTGGCCCCGGTGATACTTTAGGTTTAGATTGGGTTTAGTCAGGTACTAAAGATGTTTATTAGCTTTGCTTGAAATAGGATAATAAATTATACTACTAGTAAAGAAAGAAGAGAAATAAATAACAAGTAATATTTATAAATGTTTTTCACAAATTCTTTTTATTTATTTTTTTAATTTGTTATAATAAAATGTAGAATAGCTATATTAAAGGGGAAAGTACGGTGATCGTTTCAAAGACGGGAAATCGGTATTTTTTTTTTGCAAATCCTTATTTTTTAGGATCCGACTAGTTCATCTAGATCAAAATAAAATATATATGTGCATACTACGTAGGTAATGGCACTCCTTTTAGCCTTAAATCTCAGGATCGAACAAACAAACGTCTGGGGCAAAATATATCGGGTTTGATCGTACTAATTTATTCAAGATTCGTTAAGGGAGTGGGGATATCACGAAAAATCCGATCTTGATTTTCTTCGGAGGAATTTTAAAAAAAGCTTATTATTAAAAAAAACAAAAAAAAACGCTATGAAAATTTATTATTTTTATTTTTTTAAATTTTATCAATTTTATGAACCGGAAAATAATTTATGTTTAAAACCCGTTTATAAAAAAAGAGCTGTGAAAATATTACTTGATTTTCCCGGCTACGCGAATCAAGCGATTACCAAAATAATTGAGTCCAGCATCAAAATTCACAAATTTCGAATAAAAAAAATATTTTGTATTTAGGATCTTCCTTAATCCGTGAGAAAAATTTAGGAAAAATTTATCTATAAAGTTATCCCTAATAAAAAAATTAATTTAAAAGAAAATTGTTTAAAAATATTGACGAAATAAAGTATAACTTTTATGCGAGTAACGAAAAAAATTGCTTCTCATTTTGGATCTGGAATTTAAAATAAATGCCAAAGTTACTTTAATTTTAATATAAGCTAATTTAATTTTTAACAGCTCTTTTTAGCCCTGAAGAAAAATACTAAAGAAATATTTAATAATAAAAGTAAAAAATGTGTATCCAAGAAAAACAATTTTAAAGGAGGGAAATAAATTTAAATTTTAAGAAAACAGAGGTTAAACTTAACCTATTTATTTATAGAAAATTTTGTTTAGATATAACATCCGCTTCAGTAATATAAAGCACAAAATAAGAAAAAAAAAATCCGTTTCGGCACGCCGGAAGGCGGAGGAAGTTTCAGTAGTTCAGATACTTTTAGGAAAAAAGTTTACTTTCTATTGGTTATTGCTTAAAATGTATTATTTGTTTGAATAATTTTACTTTTTTTTAAAGCCATTGTTAAAAAACTCTTTTGATAGTGGGTTTTTTCGTTTTTATTATTTCTTCTCTTTTCGCTTAATTATTTTACTTATTATCTTATGTATACTTTTTCTTAGTGTTTACTGATGATGATCGTTTACTAATCGAAATGACTATGTAGTTTTATTTTTATGAAAGATCTTTTTCTGCAGTTTATTTCAATTACCATTCAGTATTATTTGTATCTGTGTAGTTATTATTATTATTCTTTTTGTAAACCTTTTATTTTATATTCTTATCTTTTAATTATTTCAAAAATTTGTATAAAATGTAACTTTCTAGTGAATAAATGAGAATAACTTTTTCTTTCTGTTTAGTAAACGGTATCCGTTGCGTTAAAATTGTAATTTTCCGTAAAAAAACAATTATCCATTTGATCTGAATCGATATGTTTTAACAACAACTTATCGATTCAGATCAACCTTTTTATATTTTCTAATCCGTTAAACTTTCGATCAAAATGCTTACGTATTATAACCGGTGAAGCTCTTGATAAGGACCATGGTGAATGATAACCACCTAATTCGTGATTTAGACAGGGCACATTATCTTCTAAAATGACCCCTCGCAGACGGTCAAGAAGGAAATAGAGTAGAAACCATCTCGACTAATCGATACATCAACGTAAACACACGTTTCCTACCGTGCGTGTCAATATATTATATATGTTTTATATCTCACGGGAGTCGTACTGATGAAAATGTTGTTTTCCTGATCTCATTTCACGTTATCTTGTCATCGCATTCGTTTTAATATTTTGAATGAAATAGTTGTACGTAAAAATAGGAAAGTAATAAATGTAAATGTAACCGATGTCAAAACGTACAGTTAAATGTTAAAAAGTAATACCGGCTTTATCGGTTCTTTAGATGATGAATTTATAAGACGGATTAAAAACTTAGCTAATCCTTAGTTAACCTTTTCCCATCACAATGCTCCGCGCTTCTTAGCGCTCCGCAAAAATATGTTGGTATCTGATTGCCTCTCTTCATAGTCTTATGCTACCATCTTGTGAAAAAATTTTCAAAAATTACAGTATATTAACGAGATTTAACAGATTCTGACAAAAAAAACCTTACGATTGGATATTTTTTATGCCTGTAACAACAAAAAAATTGAAACCGTACAAAAATTACGATAATTTAATTGCAGAATTTTTTTTGCGCATTTCTACCGCGTTTTTTATTAGCGAAAATTTTTTTTTTTGATTTGTGTTTATGAAACATAGTTTGCCGATTAAAAAAAAAAATACTTTCAAGCAAATCGGTTGAAAGTTGGGCAAAATATGATGAAAAACCCGTGTCATAAATTACAGATTAATTAGCATATCAGTTTCGAGAAATTTTTATAGTTATTTATTTTTTCTTAGCGTTACATATAATGTAAAATTTATTTTAAAAATTATAAGACTTCCTTAGAGCATTTATAACGTAAAAAAACTTTTTTTACAACAGAGTATTGCTGTTACACGCCAGGGGGGGGGGCAGCAATAGAGTTCATGAAACGCATAATAATTACCCCAGTAATTACAAGCTATTCGGTACAAACAACAGGTATTTTTTATGTTACTAAGTATATAAAATCGTAATATATATTATATATATATATAATATATAAAATAAGAAATTACGAGGGCGCACTAGTTTTTACACCAACATATAAATCGCAATATGGGAGATTCCCCAAAAAAACAAAAGAATGAAATAGAAGACAAATAATAAATAACCTAAACAAATAAAATGAAATAATAAATTCATAAATAAAAAGCTCTTACCCCTAGTTGGTGATATTTTGGCATGTGTGATACACGAGAAAGCATCCGTCTATACAGAGTGGTACCTCACAAGCCACACACCTCCAGGCTGATCTTACGCGAATGCCGTTTGCCGAGCACACAACGAATTGTCTAAAACTGTTTGTTCCCTCACGTTTAGGAAAATGTCTTGCTTCACAACTTTCAAGACGTAAAAATTCACGATTTCTTACATAAGATCCTCGTGCAGAAAATCTCGTAGGAGATGATGAAACAAGCCCTTTCAAAACCTCATTTCGAAACCATCTGAAGGATTGGTTCTTCTTATCTTATTGACTGACTTGTAAGCCGTATAAGCATTGACAAGGAGCATATCAAAAATGTGGAAAAAAAGTTTTTTCGTCCATTTTGTCATGCGTCATGTAAGTAATAGCTTGAAGACAGACGATCAGATAGATCAACAGCCCCCATATAATTATTGTAATCTACAATCATTACAGGTCTCACGACATTTTCTGTACCGCGAATAGAATAGAATTCAAGATATTCCATCCAGTGTCGTACGACAGGCTAACCGGTGTCTGGTCAAACCTAATTGTTTACGTCTGTTTCGTGTGAATTCAGCTGGCATTCCAGCACGATTGGATCGAGCTGTTCCACAAGCTAGAATTCCCACATCTTTCAGTCGTCGATATAATTGCAGGGATGAAAAAAATTTTCCATATACAAATGATATCCACAATTTTCATAACCTGCAATTAGATCGATAACTGTACGTTCAGTAATCGTTTCGTTTACATTTTGTTCCTCTCGTTATCTCCCGAGATATACATTCATATCGAATGTGTACCCAGAATTATCGCAAAGTCTGTAAACCTTTATCCCAAAGCGCTTTCGTTTACTAGGTATATACTGCCGAAACAAGACTCTACCCTTGTAGGCGCATAAAACCTCATCAACTACAATTTTTTGTCGTGGATTTCAGAGTTCACGAGATTTCTGACGAGCAATTTCAAATATTTCGCGTACTCTCCAGAGACGGTCATAGTTACCAGTTTGCATTTCTGATTCTATCGGTGGATCCTGGTTAGCGAAGTGTAAATACTTCAAAATATGAAGAAAGACAGTTCTCGGTAATGTATTCCCAAACCAAGCGAAATGGGAAACCTCGTCAGTCGACCGGTATTCTTGTAAAGTGTGTCTTACAGTATGACCCATTTCCAGGATGATTGCAAAGAAACGTTTCGTCTGGTCAAGACTAACGTCACCTTGAATTCTGTCCTTAGGTAATGGTCTATCAGGTCTACGGCTTTGAAAATACAAATTAGTTTGTGATGTTACTTTTTCAAGGATAGCCCCAAAAAACAACATAGATACGGCAAACGGCGTCTGCCCATGAATACGGGGATCAGGAATATATTCAGGCACATTCTGTAAATTCCTACCACGCTTCTTAAGCCGACCTCTCTTATGAGGAGCGGATTTAGCCAAAAGGTCGGGATTCTTTACAAATGCACCTGGTTCCGGACCCGTAAAAGGCAAACTGTTTAGCGTGTCATATTTACACCTATCAGTACAAACTAACCAGGGATTTCCAAGAACCGGCAGACGACCTTTCAACTCGTAACCTTCGTCATCTGTAACTGTTTCGTCATTTTGGGCCCGGTCAGTTGGATTTTCTTGTAACTCCGCCGTGTCAAGTTCCTCATCTTGGAGAGGAAAATCAACAGCTGGTTGCATTTCAACATCCAACTGCACTGGAGAACGATAATGGATTTCATGAAATATATTACCGTTTCCTTCAGCATGTGGATGTAGAACTGAACCGGCTACATTTATTTTCTGTTCCGTGTCAGTATCACTAATCGAATGACCTGGATCATCATCGTCGCTACTAAAATTCAGGAGATGCGGTTCCGAAAAATCGTTACTCCTAATTTCAGTATTTTTGATGTTGTCCAAGCCCTCAAGGTCGTCACTGTCATTTTCGTCATAATCTGAAAGTCCTTCGTCAAGAGCAAACCTAATGTGTTCGTCATTCATTGTCTCGATAAAAAAAAAAATTACGGCAAATAAAAAAAAATCACAAATTTAAAAAAAACGCCCAATATGTGAAAAAAATCGCACTGAATAAAAAAAAACCGATGTATTTTGAAAAAAAATAATGAAATAATATATTACCAACGGAACGCCGGTTTGCGATAGTAAGTTACTGCAGTTCACTCGTACTCATTCGCACAATAAAGTAACATATGTTAGTATAAATGAAAGTTAATATATGTTAGTATAAAACGTAGTAAAAACTACGTTTTATAAAAATCCCCTCCACTTAAAAGGCTATTCGGATTGACAAAAAACTATTTTTACTGTATACTGTTATTCATTACGAATCGGTATGTGTTTCCTTGATGCCGATATCTTTTGTCAGAAAAGATTTATTAGGCCTCAAATAAAAGTGACACATTTATGACCACAAATTCCTCTTTTTTTTGTGTGCCGTATAACAGAACTTTTTATGTGTTTCAATACACCGTTATGTTGCTAATATAATAAGCTAGTTTTGTAAATAATAAATAAATCCGTAACCCTCATAGCAATTATAATACACCAGTCACACACACACACACACACACACACACACACACACACACACACAAGCACATTTCTGAGAAAAAAATGGTCATATTCTTTCTTGTCCAAATAAAGCATTTTAATTCGTATAACCGTAGTTCAAATTGTATAATAAAACTGATTTCTTTGTGAGTATAAAAAAATATAACCGACTTAGATCCCATATAAAATGATTTTGTAACAGCGTTTTAAAACTTATCACCGCACAGAGCCACTTTGCTGGCTTCCTGATCTGAAAAGGTTGGTACAACGCGCGGCTACTTAAACCCCTTTGTGTAGCGAGATATGTCTTAGTAACTGAATATCATGGTAAAATTTTATTGATTTGTTTGAATCCTTTAAGGATTAACGAATTAGCATAATCCTATTTACAATATTTTTTTAATTATATTCCCATATTATGAAGATGATTTAAAAAATGTGTATATGTAGATTTATATATATAATTATGTATATATATCTCCGTGAAAGACCGATATCTGGCTAATATCAATATTCTCTGGTGAAAGTCGACACATACCAAATACGTCGTGAAAAGACCCAAATATTTGCTTACTTGGACCTTCGCCGGTATATTTTGACAAACACAGATAAGCTCTGATAGGGGTCGAAACGATAACTAGAAATTAAAACAAAATCACCCGATTCCAATTTCTAAAGTAAATAGCTTACTAGAAAGTCTCGTAAAAAAATTCTGATGTGGACTCCACATGACTTCCGTGTACGCCTATTAAATTACATATACACATTTTAAAAGTATAAAATATTATTTTATTAATAGCTTCTGAAATGTTTTCATATTTTATTTTTATTGTTATTTTGAATTATTATTTACCGTTAAAATGTTTGTACAATCGGAGATTAATTATTATTATTATTATTATTTTTTTTTTTTGTCTTCAGTCATTTGACTGGTTTGATGCAGCACTCAAAGATTCCCTATCTAGTGCTAGTCGTTTCATTTCAGTATGCCCTCTACATCCTACATCCCTAACAATTTGTTTTACATATTCCAAACGTGGCCTGCCTACACAATTTTTCCCTTCTACCTGTCCTTCCAATATTAAAGCGACTATTCCAGGATGCCTTAGTATGTGGCCTATAAGTCTGTCTCTTCTTTTAACTATATTTTTCCAAATGCTTCTTTCTTCATCTATTTGTCGCAATACCAATTCATTACTCACTTTCTCCACCCATCTGATTTTTAACATTCTCCTATAGCACCACAGTGCTATAGGAGAATGTTATTGTGTGTGTGTGTGTGTGTGTGTGTGTGTGTGTGTGTGTGTGTGTGTGTGTGTGTGTGTGTGTGTGTGTGTGTGTGTGTGTGTGTGTGTGTGTGTGTGTGTGTGTGTGTGTGTGTGTGTGTGTGTGTGTGTGTGTGTGTGTGTGTGTGTGTGTGTGTGTGTGTGTGTGTGTGTGTGTGTGTGTGTGTGTGTGTGTGTGTGTGTGTGTGTGAACAAACGAACATTCACATTTTTATTTATATAGATAATTTATATTTATGCATTGTTTAGACAGTTTCTAAGCAACTGTTACTTAATTTTTAATTCAGTTCTATTAGAATTTCTGATAGAATTAGACGTATTGAATCTCTGCTGCTCGCTTGAGATCATATTAAAGCTACATCAAAAGAAATATATAGAAGAAAAAAACACAGATAAAGAAAGAATTGAAATAACACCAATAAAACCACTGCAATTTGATAAAGGAATAAATAAATAATTTTATAAAGGAATACCATCAACAAAAAAAATCTTAATCGAAATTAAATAAACTCAAGAAAAACTAGAATCATTAAAGATAACAACAAAGAAATAGAATAAGGAATAATAATAAAAGGTATTTATATAAAAGTTAGATAACTTAAAAAAATAATAAGAGTAAACATGGTTGAACCATAACAATAATGGTGGGGTGGGATTAAGTGAGGTGGGGTGGTGGGCCCCCATCTCAATTTTTTGTTAGTTTTGAAGATATTAAGATGAAGGATAAAACGAATTGCTTCGGTTATTATTAACTGATAATTCGTTAATGATTACCAACGACAAATTAAAACATGCCATATATCGGCCAATTTCATAAAGTCTGAATAAAAATTTACAAAATGACCTATCTATAAATTATATATAATATACATTATAAGAAGAAAGAAGAAAGGAAATGTTATCCATCTATTTTGGAAAAAGATTGATTCATCTCGTTTTTATAAATTATTAAAACGATGTAAAAAGATGTTCATGCTACCTATTAAGAGGTTACGAAGAAAATCATTGTTGGACTATCACTTTTTTGATATATTTATAAAATATCATTCAAGGTGTATTAAAATAAAAAAACAATTAATGTTGATTATGAACAACTGCTAACTATTTTTGTAATTTCTTGTACAAAATTATATTAAAACTATTATGATATTAGTGTTTTCAAAATCATTAAAATATACCTAATAAATTTTTATTTTTGCAAATTTTAAAATAGTTATTTTATAAATATTTTAATATTAAATGAATAATTAAATACAAAGTTATACTTAACCCTGACAAGAAATGCTTCTTTCTTCATCTATTTGCCGCAATACCTCTTGATTTGTAATTTTATCCACCAATCTGATTTTTAACATTCTACTATAGCACCACATTTCAAAAGCTTCTAATCTTTTCTTCTCAGATACTCCGATCGTCCAAGTTTCACTTCCATATAAAGCGACACTCCAAACATACACTTTCAAAAATCTTTTACTGAAATTTAAATTAATTTTTGATGTAAACAAATTATATTTCATACTGAAGGCTCGTTTAGCTTGTGCTATTTGGCATTTTATATCCCTCCTGCTTCGTCCATCTTTAGTAATTCTACCTCCCAAATAACAAAATTCTTCTACCTCCATAATCTTTTCTCCTCCTATTTTCACATTCAGCGGTCCATCTTTGTTATTTCTACTACATTTAATTACTTTTGTTTTGTTCTTGTTTATTTTCATGCGATAGTTCTTGCGTAGGACTTCATCTATGCCGTTCATTGTTTCTTCTAAATCCTTTTTATTCTCGGCTAGAATTACTATATCATCAGCAAATCGTAGCATCTTTATCTTTTCACCTTGTACTGTTACTCCGAATCTAAATTGTTCTTTAACATCATTAACTGCTAGTTAATTATTATTTTATTAACAATTTATTAATTATTAATAAATCAATATATTTAAATTAAAAAAAAGAAGATGAAGTCTGATTCGAACCGATGTGCCTTCCCCTAAGATTATTAGTATTTCATTAATTAAAATTATCTTTAGCTATATAACTCCCGAACCAATGAAAATAAGTGTCACTTATGATATATCGTTGAAAAGCTCTTGATGAGGGCTTATTACTGCAGTTAAGAAAAAGTCCAAAATCCAAACTGTTCTGAATTTTGGGCTTCTTTGAACACTCTTTGTCTAGTCGATTGCGATCAAAAGAGGTGATGCCAACTAGTTGTTACAACTGTTCTAAATCCAAAATTTCAACATTCTACGGCTAATCATTTTTCACTTATGGGAGATACTTACGTACGTACAGACGTCACACCAAACTAGTCAAAATGGATTCAGGGTTGGTAAAAATGGTTATTTTCGTTGAAATCTGGAAATCGAAATTTTTCGCGATCACACAATACTTCTTTTACTTGGTACAAGGAAGTAAAACGGGAAGTATAAATTTAAGTCACACATAACCTACGCTTGGTTCGCTCGCTAGCCTCGTCTAATTAAGGTTAAATATACAAATTATATATGTAATTCTCCAACGTTGGAAGCGATTAATCAAATTCACCGCATTTATAAAACAATTTAATCAAATTTTTGACATTTCATAAATTGAAAGAGCCAATTAGGATATATAGAATACGTTAACTGCGTGGATGAACTGTAACGATACAAATAAATGCTCAGGTGGTTTATCCCTATCGTCATTAGCTTTCACCATCTGTGCATGCTGAATGCTGTGAATTTGATAAATCACCTCAAGTGTTGGAGAATAACATACATAATTTGTATATTTAACCTTAATTAGACGAGGTTAGCCACCGAAGTAAGCGTATAAGTTATCCTTGGCTAAAATTTAAATTTCATTTTTTTACGAGGGTTCAAGAAATCTATTTACCTTAGAAATTGGTGTTAGGCGATTTTTTTTAAATTCTAGTTGTCGTTTTGATCCCCGAAACACGTTTAAAACATGTTTTTAAATGTCAAACATTTTCGTTTTACTTCGGATATTATAAAAACTACTGAAGATATGGTTCTGGAATCTATTTTTTCAATTTGTCAGGTCAAAAGCCATAAAGTTTTTTCCTTAATTTGAGTTTCTTAGAATTTCAGTACGGTTTTATTTCGCTCTTTGTCCAAGAATCAGGGCGAGATTTTTCGCTAGCCGTAACTCGTTAACAGAGCGTTTCATTACCCATGTTTATATGAACTTTTTTTAATTATTCTCACTAGTATAACCACTCACTAGTATAACTAGTATGAGCTCAACCCACCGGGTTGGTCTAGTGGTGAACGCGTCTTCCCAAATGATTTGGAAGTCGAGAGTTCCAGCGTTCAAATCCTAGTAAAGCCAGTTATTTTTACACGGATTTGAATACTAGATCGTGGATACGGGGGTTCTTTGGCGGTTGGGTTTTTCAATTAACCACACATCTTAAGAACGGTCGAACTGAGAATGTAGAAGACTACACTTCATTCACACTCATACATATCATCCTCATTCATCCTCTAAAGAATTATCTAAACGGTAATTACCGGAGGCTAAACAGGAAAAAGAAAGAGAGAGAGAAAGAAAGGAAAGTATAATGAGATCAGAAAGCACCGGTAAAAGTACATGAATCATTCTGAATGTAAGGAATGTGATGATCTCTTCATCGAGGGGGTGGGGTTAAATCAGGCAAAAACTGAAATATATATAGCAAAATACTATTTGCCAAATTTTAACTTTTTTTTTTTGGCTCCGGGTTTTTGATACATTAGACAAAATCTATTTCGAAATAATCTTGAATATCCCACTCACTTCTAAGTCTGATTAACTTAAAGTTTGGAATTTCAAACAATTTCATTGTAACAAAGATCAGTTTTCTACGACTACTATAAAAATAAAAAAAGTTTCTTTTTTACTTTCGTGTTTGAAGTAAAGGAAGTGTTGCGATCGCGAAAAATTTCGATTTTCAGATTTCAAAGGAAATATCTATTTTGACCATCCCTGAATCCATTTTGACTAGTTTCGACGTGACATGTGGTACGTACGTATGTATCTCGCACAACTCAAAAACGATTAGCTGTAGGATGTTGGAATTTTTGGATTTATGACTGTAGTAACATCTAATTGTGCACCTCCCATTTTTATTACAATCGACTGAACCAAACGTGTCCAAAAAATGCCCAAAATCCCCAAAAAACTGGATTTTGTACTTTTTCTTAACTGTAGTAATATGTCCTCATCGAGAGCCTTTCAACGATATACATAAGTGGTATTTATTTTCGTTGGTTCCAGAGTTATAGCCAAATAAAATTTTAATTAATGAAATATTTGGATCTTAGGGGAAGACACATAGGTTCGAATCAGACTTCATCTCCTTTTTTTCTTTAACTTTTTTTAATTTAAATATATCGATTTAATAAGAATTATTAATCTCTCATTCTAAATAAAGGTTGTACGATGAATAATAATTCAATATTAACAAAAAAAGAAATAAATATCAAAAGTTTTTAATGAAGTTTTATGTACTTTTCCTATTAAAAAATGTGTAATTAATTTAATAGGCGTACAAGGAAGTCACTTCAGAATTTTTAACTTGTTTCAAAATAATTTAATGCCATCACTTTATACCATATACAGAAATTTGTTGAAGTTCTTATAGTGAGCAAGTCCAAAGATGTTAATAAAAATACAACAGACATACACACGTAAGAATAAACATCTACCGGAAATTTCTAATCTTTTGTGTTTTTTGGATTAGGAGAGCTCTTGAAACGTCGATATTTGAAAAAATCGCGGTACTCAGAAGTTTTTTCTG
The DNA here is from genome assembly GCF_047948215.1 of Lycorma delicatula. Lineage (NCBI taxonomy): Eukaryota > Metazoa > Arthropoda > Insecta > Hemiptera > Fulgoridae > Lycorma > Lycorma delicatula. The sequence goes on along the minus strand of NC_134458.1, from coordinate 217,657,934 downwards.
TTACTTCCGTTCATTACATTTCCGGTCACTATTATTTTTTCTTACTGCTGCAGCATCAATAGTGTGTGAAACTGCAGCAGTCACACTATAAAAATAAAAAGATCGGACTTTTTTTGTATTCTTTTTATTTTACTTATCCGGTATTTTATTTCGTAAAATAGCGCAAAAGATTAACGTGTTTTTAAATATATATATAGTTTGTGTATTTTAAAGGGTATTAATTATCTTTTAACGGGATTTTTTTTATTATAAAGAATATTGCTTATAAAATACGTAAAAGTGGTCTTTATAACGTATCTTTTAAATATTCTGTAAGAGTTTTTGTTCAGTAAATTTATAAAAGCTATAAAATTTATAAAAGTGAACATTATTGATTTTTGCGTTCATTAAGTTTAATTAGAAAGTAAAGATTCTGCTTAAGTAAATAATATTACAAAAAAAAAAAAGTAAAAAGAATCTATTTAAAAAGATTGCCTTCTCTGTAATACTTTTGAAAGTAATACAAAATCCCTTTAGAAAGTCGTACACCGTTTTTTGAGGAAATTACATTCATTTTTGAACAACTGGATACGAATTATATGAAAAATCATATACAACGCATTAATTTTGCAAGGTGAAAAATTCATACCGATACTCGGGCAGTATATCTGAAGTATTCAATCCACGCTATTTAAATTTTTAATCGGTTGTGAGAAATGCTACCAAATCTAATTTGATTTCTGTTCGCAATAATAAAATTGAACAGAAGGACACCTAAAAATTGAAAATAATAAAAGAGCTAATGCGCTCACAAAAGTCAGGAGTAATAGGACTTAGCCTATTTGTGGTATAAACTCAAATTTAATTTTTAAGCGGGGCTATAATGGGCACATTAATAACTGGCAGAAGTATCATAAATTAATCTGAAGAAGATCAAACAAGATTAATAATTACAAAAATAAATACTAATTTTCATAATTAGTATTTAGTTATTCTATAATTAAAAAAAACCCTGGACTTGTTTCTTTACCTTAGTCTTTAGAGGACAAATACCACAACCATTAATATTAAAATAAAAATAAAATAAAAAATAGTATGTTCATTAATTTCTTAAAACTTTTTTCAAAATTTATATTTTTTATCAAAATTTTTTTTTTTAACAACAAAGGAAATGTTCCAGTGTCAATAAAAGTTTAACTTCGAGGAGATGTCATAAGTAAGAATTTGCATTTAATCTTCTAAGATTGAAAAGTACATTATACATAAGCACGTTTGAGATTCTAATGGCCTTGAAAGTAATCTTTTCCAAATCGTTGATACCTGTTTTTCGAGAAATGTGGAGATATCTGATTTTGGAGGAAAAGTTAGCTTCTTCAATAAATAAATATTGAAGAAGCAATATTTTCAATAAATAAACTTTCTGATAACGATAATGAACTTTTTAGTACAGTCAATTTGTATTTTTATTTGAAAATCCTTACTTACCGATCGATGTTTTTTCCATATGTTAGGGGTGATGAGGGAAGCATAACCCACATTTTTAACTTCCCCCTCCAATAGATTTTTGAAAAATCAAAAAGTTTTTGAAATGCGTTTTTCTCTGAATCTATGCATTTTAAAGAAAGGTTTTAATTTCTTTGGTTTTAATTTCTTTCCTAAGAAAGGAATTAATTTCTTTGAAGTTATGCCGTATAATTTGAAATTGAAATACTAGGTGGCGCTGAATTTGTAAAAAAACGTGTTTTTTCGGGTTTTCACCGGAAAAATTGTTTTTCGTCTGTATTGCATTTGAAAAAGTTGTTAATCTAAAAAAAACATACAACTTTTATTATATAATTTTCTTGTACGACTTACCGTTTTGGAGCTGTAGCTTGTGAAAATTTTGTGAATTAGGCACGTGTTCGAAACCGGTGTAGTCGTTTACTTTTTCGTCTAGGTTTTTTTCAACTTCCTTATAACTATCGGAATAATGATAATTTTGTTAGTTTTGAAACAAATCAATCGTTTGTAAAATAATAGATTTCTTTTTGGCTTGATGATTTCGCCACGTAAGCTCGAAGCCTGTCAGTGGGATATGGAAATGGAATTTTTGTAGCGTATGAAAAATACCATGGCTGACAGGGGTTCGAACCCGATAAAACCCAATAAAAGGCTGGAACGTTACTACTCCACCCTGGAGATTGGTAACTTCTTATACATTTAAATAAATTTATAAATTCTACTCGTTTTTTATTATTATTTTAACCGGTTGATTTGATATTTTTAATTTCCGGCTATAGTACAATAGATATACAGTAGCACAGGTATTTATTTATTTAGCGTATGACAACAAAAAATAACACCGATTACAGTCAAAATTACAAACAAAGATTTAACAAACTAATATATGCTACTGATTCTGAAGTCGCCATCAGGAAATCTTCAGGATTCCCTTCGTAAGCTGTCCTAGGACAAACTTCTGTGATGTGTCTGACAGTTTGGTTTTCACCACACTCACAAAGGGGCGTCGGTGTTTTACCCCATTTATGCAGGAAATAGGCGCACAGGTATAAAGGGAAAGTACAGCGATCGAACAAAATTTAAGTATCGGATTTTTTGAAAATTCAACGTTTCAACAATCTCTTAGTCGAAAAACCACAAAAAAAGTTATAGAAATTTCCGGGAGATGTATATCCCACATGTTCGTACGCGTGTTTTGATTAATATCTCTGGACCGGCTCGATATAAGTTCTTCGAAAACGGCTCTAAAGATTTATGTATATGAAATATTGATGGCATTAAATTTTAGAAAAAATTAAAAGAGATGGAGAAGTAGTTTTTCGTTTTGAATTTTTTATTTTTTGTACAGCGGTCGTAGAAAATTGAGCTTTAATACGATACGATGAAAGTACTTAAGTTATTTAAAATTTAAAAGGTTTAGGTCGTCCGATTTTAACCGTGGGGATATTTAACTTTATTTCTAAACAGTTTTTGTTTCATATCTCGAAACTAGGATATATACGTATATATCCTAGGTTGAGTCTGACTTTCAACTCTGACAATGGAGCATCATGGTAAATATATATATATATATTTTTTAGTAAACTATAATACACTTTTAAACCTCCAAAAACAATGGGGCTGAATGGGGTCCATAATTAAAATATCAGTATTAAACTTAAATTTCTAAAACAGAAAATCCAACTGTATCTAATATTAATGACAACATATGAACTTTTTTAATAAAAAAAGTGGATTCCATATTACCCGGTTATGAATTAAAAGTTTAAATTGTTTTTTTATTTTTGATGCTGTACATATTTTAAAAAATATAGGTATTATTAAAAATGTTATACGAGGTACATTTGAGCAAGGGAGTGAAATGGGACCTAAGATTACAATGTATTAAAATAATTAAAAAATTAAGAAAGGAATTAAGCATATTTTCTGTTAATTTTTTTATCAGTTCTGGTATTTATCTTTTTCATATTGTGACCGTTATTAAAAATATTTAATGAGTTAGCTGTCTTTATTATTATTGTTATTTTTTTAACAATTATATTCTAAATACAGTAAAATTTTGATGATAAAAACATCATTTCGTTAAGGGAACAACCAGGATTTATTGCTAAGAATTTCGTTTTTTTTATCATTTTTAAGATAAAACCGTTGTTTGATATAACGGTGGTCATAAACATTGTTTTATTATTAGATATCTGATAATAAATTAGAATTTAAGGATTTTATATAATAAACTTAAAAGAAGGTCGAATGAGACAAATTTTATTATTAAACATTTTGATCTTTTTTCGTAATTTTATTCTTAATGTTGAATAATTAAGTAATTAATATTTAAAAATCTTACGGTGCTTATTTAAAATAAAAATCCATCTAGGGAAAATCACATCTTTTTCATCTTTCTTTCTATGTAAAAAAACAAACCGTTTTTCATATTTTATAGTAATTTTAATTTTTACTGAAATGATTCTGAAGTTAGTTTGAAGTAAATTTATATGTAACTTCCCTAAATATATCATTTACGTTGATGAAGATGACGTTGTCATTTTGTAATGGTTATGAGTCCTACTCGTAGTATTTCTACCTTGGTAGGAGAATGTTACAAATTGTAACGGAAGAAGTATAAACGGTTTGAAATTAATATTATAATACCTGACGGATAAAAATAATTTTTAATTTAAAAAAATATAAAATTAAAATTAAAATTTATATAATTAAATAATAATAATATAATAAAATCTAAATATAATATAAAAATACATAATAAATAAATATAAATATAATAATTTAAAATAATAATACAATATAATAAAATTATATAATATAGTATTATCATTGACTTTGTTCAAAGACCGAAGTGCAAGATATTAACGAAGATGTTACATCCAAGAATCTTCTAATTCTTTGAATTTGTAAAAAAAAACTATCGAATTATTTATGCTAATACATGAAATTAAAAAATTACATATTTTGAAATTTTATGCTCGTTAATCATTATCGATTAAAAATTATAAAAATATTTTCCTTAATAGTCTAAGGCAATTTTCATATTTTTAAATGTAATATTTATAAACCTTAATAAAACTTTCATTAATAATTAGTTTCAGTTGAATCCACTGTTTAAAACCACTTTTTAAATTAACCTTTGCCGACGGAAAAAATCGGTTGAAAGTTTTCTCTAATTTTATCTCGAAAACTGCTGGCACTTTTTTACTTCCTTGTTTACGAAGTAAAGTATTGTGATCGCGAAAAATATTGGTTTTCAAATTTTAAAGGAAACATGCATTTTGATTATCCCTTATAGCATTTTGACGAATCCATTTCGGCATGACGTCTGTACGTACGTATGTATCTCGCATAACTGAAAAACGATTATCTGTAGAATGTTAAAATTTTTGATTTAGAACTGCTGTAACATCTACCACCCTGAAACTGAGAGGTCAAGGGGAAAATTGGCCATTCACAATCGGCGAGTCAATGTGGCGAGTCTCGCATTGTCGGACCGTGTGGAAGTTCAACCGACGTCAGTAGTTTACCTAAGGGAAGCTAACCTAAAGATATATATGGCTGACCACTAATTATAGCTAATTAAGGTTTCAAGCGCTTTAACATGGTGGACAGGCACTTGCTGGCATTCAGCGACCTAGGCGTGGCAGCGAATTGCTATCTAGACGAAGTAAATTTTATTTTGGATGTCACATATATTTTTAGTAGTTGACGGGATGCGCTTCCCTAATTTTGCAAAGATATGAAAAGTGAGAGGCGGTGACACGTAAGCCGCTGGTGTATGGTACCGCGCTTAGTCCGCTCACGCTGTTAGGTAAGCTCTAGAAGCTATTTAGGATACTGGTCGCTTAACTGTTCGAGGGTCAGTAGTAGTTTGTGGCATAGACATTTGGTCGAATGCTTTAGGGCGACCGAATGGGGTGGTGGCGGAAGAAGTGCCAAGCAATCCGATTGTTGTAATATCTACTTGTGCACCTCCCCTTTTGATTCAAAAAATCCAAATTTTGGATTTTGGACTTTTTCCTAACAGTAATAAGCCCTAATTGAGAACTTTTCAACGATATATCGTAAGTGGTACTTATTATCATCGGTTCTAGCGTTATAGCCAAATATAATTTTAATTAATGATATAGTTGGATCTTACAAGAGGAAGGCACATCCGTTCAAATCCGACTTCATCTGCTGTTCTTTAATTTTTTTTTGTTGTAATTTAAATATATTGATTTATTAATAATTAATAATAAATTAATTATTAATAAAAAAAAATATGAAAAAATATCAGAAGTTGTTAATGAAATAAAATTTTATGTACTTTTCATTTAAAAAAAATATTAATATGTAATTTAATAGGTGTACAAGGAAGTAATTTGGTGTCCCCATCAGATTTCTTTCATCGAACTTTTGTACCGTACTCTTTTCTAATGGACAGTATCTTTCTGCACATTTCGCTTCTATTGTTATAGAAGCGAAATCATTTTTATAGAAGCGAAAATATTTTATTTTTGTTCTCAAAGTATTATCGATATTTAAATATATATTAATTTTGTTCTTGAAGTTAGCGCGCGGAAGATAAAAAGATTCTCAGTTAGGACAAACGACGTCGTAATAAGTCAGGTCGTAATAACATTATTTTATATTTTTAATTATATTCGTAGAAACAAAACTATTTAACATTTTTATGGAAAAGATCCGTGAAAAGTATTTTGGACAGGAGGAAGCAAAAGGAAAAAATTAAATCTTCTAAAAAATATATTTCTATTAATATTTACAAAACGAGGATTATTTCAAACGATTTAACATGTTATTTATAGGAATTGATAACTGCCAATCCTGTGTAAAAAAAAGCAGTCTAAACAATAATTATTAATTACAGTAGTAATGATAACGTTAATTCAAATACGAATCGAACTGTGAATACAGTTAAACGGTTGAAGTACATGTTATAATGTTAGAAACTACACGGCTAATGTTTGCTTACTAAGTTGTGATTAGGAGAACAAATTCAATATTGAACTGAATCTGTCGATGCTCGTAGGGAAATTACCGTACAGTCTACAAGATGTATTGAACGCGACATCAATCTCATGAAATATGTATGTAAACTCATATTACCTGCTGTTGTACAGCGATTTGTTGGAAGTCAGACGTCATATTAGTGCTAAAATATATAGATCCTAAATAAGGTATTAAGTTAGACATAATTTTATTTTAAAAGATATAACATTTTTTTATGAATGTTCAAACATTTTTTTTATAAAGATTAAAAATAATACAATTTTTTTATATACTATTATTACTTCCTTGCACGAACTAAAGGTAGTGTTGCGATCGCGAAAAATTTCGGTTTTCAGATTTCAACGGAAATATCCATTTTTACTAGTTTTAGCGTGACGTTTGTACGTGTGTGTCTCGCATAACTCAAAAATGATTAGCCGTAGGTTGTTGAAATTTTGGATTTAGGACTGTTGTAACAGCTATCATCTCTCCTTTTGCTTGCAATAGAGAAAAGTCCAAAATCCATAAAATAGGGATTTTGGGCTTTTTTTTAAGCCCTCGTTGAGAATTATTCAATGATTTATATAAAGTGGTACTTATTTTCATTGGTTACAGAGTTATAGCCAAATAAAATTTTAATTAGTGAAATATTTGGATCCTACAAGGGGAAGGCACATCGGTTCCAATCAGTTTATCCCCTTTTTTAACTTCTTTTTTTAATTTAAATATATTGATTTATTAATAATTGTTAACATCTAATTATAAAAAAAATTAGGATAAATAATAATTTAAAAATAACAAAAAAAAAAATAAATAAAAAAATATCAGAAGTTATTAATGAAATAAAATTTTATGTACTTTTCATTTAAAAAAATGTGTATATGTAATTTAATAGGCGTACAAGGAAGTCATCTGATGTCCACACAAATTTTTATTTTAAATACGCCGTAGGGCGTTTTATTATTATTTATGACATTATTTATTATTTATTTAAAGTAAAATTTCAAAAGAAATCAAGATTTTCAGTAAAAAATTTGGGTCGGATTTGATGATCTTAACCTTAAAATTATGTAGTATAAAAAATATATGTGAGAAAAAATCAAAACTTAAAATAATAAGTTCGGGTTCTTGTCGACCTTCTGGGCCCGATGTTGTTTTAGCCATCAAAATTATATTGCATTTTAAATTGATAAAAAATTTGGGTTCATTTGATCCCTTTGCTTGGTAGCTCACTTCATACCTTAGGTAGCATTCTTAATAATAAACTCGATTTTAAAAACAGATGAAGTATCAGAAATTATAAAAAAATAAAGTATTTACTCGAGTCCCATGGGGCCTCCATTTTATAAAATAAAATTGCACTGACGTCTAAATTAACATTAGTTACCGTAGGATTTTCAATCTTAAAAATTAAATTAAAAAAAAAAAATTAGGTATGGGTTACATTCAGCCTATCTCTTTTTTATTTTATTCAACTTATTTTATATGATTTTGTTCAGAGTTAAATTCTCTATAAGTTTTTTTTTAAAGTTTTATGTGTTTATTACAAAATTATTGTACGTTATACATAAAAAACAAGGGTCTTTATCCAAATTTATTGGTTTTCATCCAAGATTTCTGAAAAATTACTACAGGTACATTTTAGGACCTACTTTATTCGATATTTCAGGTCAAAAACCATAAGAAATCACTTATTCTGTCTCTTAATTAACATCTTACAAATTTCAGTACGATCTCATTTCACCGGGATAGGTGAAATCCGAGCGAAATCTTTCACTAGCCGTAACTCGCAAACGAAGCACTTTAGAACATATGTTTATGTGAACTTTTTCCGTTATTTTTACGAGAAGAATAAAATATAGCAGTACCAGATAACTTTGTGATACACTCTGTATATATAGCCAAATATTTGTGCCGCATTTCAAATTATTTGATATACAGATTTTCGAGATATGAGACAATAACGTTTTTTTCTGTTTAGCCTACGAAACCACCGTAAGGTATTACTTCAGAAAATGAGTGAGGGTGATATGTATGAACGAGTTGAAATGTAGTCTTATACAGTCTCAGATCGACCACTCCTGAGATATGTGATTAACCGAAACCCAACCATCAAAGAACACCGATATCCACGATCTATTATTTAACTCGAATAAACGTAACTGCCTTTAATAGGTTTTGAACCTTAGAACTCTCCATTTCGAAATCAGCTGATTTGCGATGTACCTCTGAATCTGCAGTACTAGTATCCAATTCAACCCGTCCTGATTGTTCTAGCGTAGTAATTTCCATTATCTACATCTTCTACACTTTTCTATCTAGTCGTTATGGAGAAAGAATCTATTTGTAGTTTCTTCTAGATTCTTCTTTCTTCATTTTCTCTCTGTTTCTTCTTTCTGGAAGTTTCTGTACTTGTTACAATGTGATAATATATCAAATAACCAAATTACTAATTATTTAATAATAAAATATCAAAAAATATGGTTGCGTCGTCAAAAAAAAAAAAAAATCATATACTCTTAGAATTATCATTTTCTGTGCAAAATATACAAAACAAAACTTTTCGTGAAAATATAAAAAAGCAGTTATTTTATGAGATTTTTGGAAAAATATAATTGAGATAGTTATAAAAAAGGTACTTTTTGAAATTTCACAGCCAAAAGCTAAATAAATTTTTTAATTAACGTAAAATAAGATGTATTTGAATAATTAGGTAATAATTTTTTTTTAAGAGGTGGAGGAACCCAATTTATGAGCGCCAAGTTAGTATCGGGTTCGCCAAGAGGTTCCGCGAAATGTTATTAAGTGCGTATGTGTTCCTGCGCACTACCGACTAAACCTCCACTACTGGCTCAGCTACCCTTCCTGGAAACGGCTTATGTGGTATTAATTCAGGAAGGGGGAAATACCCACACACACAACGGTCACTGCAAGCAAAACAGGAATCACCCAAACAAACACACACTCGCTACAAAACGAAACACAAAATTAACTAATATTAAGCTGGAGAAATGATGACAGAATAAAAACTTCCTATCGGTTACAAAATATATCATCCAAGCAAAACTAGGATTATTACATAACACGCAAAATATACCGTGTAGGCAAAATTAGGATCATTCGACCCGAAAAACTCACTAATGTGTTGAAGCGTTAACACTTGAACAGCTCTTCCTCATTTTCGTGTCTCTATTGCCATATGAATTCATCGATGTAGAAATCCATTACTTCTTTTGACGTCCTCTTTTCTTTTTTATTGCATTGTTTGAGACATCCACAAATTTTCAATGTACTCTAGTCTCGGGATTCACAAAGTTTTCCGAATGATTCACCGTCAGATGTTGAAAGTTGTTTAGCTTTCTAATTTGAAAATATCATCATAAGATTTCCATTTATCAGGATAATCAACGAACCTTTTTCAACATAAGCTTTAATGATATCAAGCAAAGGATCTTTTATTCGATCTGAAACAGCTTACATAAAATAATCTCTTGTCTATCCACTGATTCGGTAAAACTCTTCCTTTATTATATTTTCATTTGGAAAAACAGAATTAATCAATAATTTTTACAGTGATGCCGGCACCTTCTAGTTTTTCATACGGTTATACTATCAGTTTGCATGACAAATTCTTTTAAACAGAATCTGGTAGTAGTGTATTCATTAACCCGACAATATTATTTCTGCAAGAGTCAAATTACTACTTTCTACCTAAGAATTGTTTTTCAAAGAGATTTCCTCGCAAAAACTTTGCTGATGACACATCCAACGAATTTTGTTTAAATGGAAATTTAAAGTCATTTAATTTTTTTTTACATACTTTTGTTGTGTCAAGTATATTCTTTTTTTGTAAAAACTCAACAGTTTTTTTAGTACTATTAATATTGCTAAGAAGCGAAGAAAGAAAGTGCGGTTCCATTACTAATACTACTACAACTGTAACCTCTACAAAAAAATGATCAAATTTATCCAACAGCTCTTAACCTGGTAAAATAATTGTAAATTAGTTTGTAAAGTACAGAGTTTTCTATCTGAATTCCACGTAAAAATACACTGATTCCTGGGAAAATGATCTACATTTCGACTGTTTCTATCTACCATTTTTGAGGGAAAGGGGATAAAATGCATTTTTCCAACCGAATTTTACTTGATAAGTAATATGCTTAAGAATTCTTGAAAAAAGTTATGAAAAATTTTACCTGTGAAATTTTGAAAATGTATAAAAATACTGATGTGGGAACCACATGACTTCCTTGTCCGCCTATTAAATTACATGTACATATTTTTAAAATGAAAAGTACGTAAAATTTTTTTCACTAATAACTTCTGATATTTTTTCATATTTTTTTTTATTATTATTAATTAATGAATTATTATTTATCGTAAATTTCTTTTTACAATCAGAGGTTAATCATTAATAAATCAATATATTTATATTAAAAAACAAAGGAGAAGAACCGATGTGCCTTACCCTTCTAAGATCCAAATATTTCAATAATTAAAATTTCATTTGTCTGTAACTCTGGAACCGATGAAAATAAGTACCACTTATGATATATCTTTGAAAAGCTCTCAATAAGGGCTTAAAAGTACCAAAATCCAGTATTTGTTTTGATTTTGGGCTTTTTTTGACACTTTTGGTTTGATTGCAATCAAAAAGGGAGGTGCACAACTAGATGTTTCAATAGTTCTAAATCCAAAATTTCTACATCCTTCAGGGTAATCGTTTTTGAGTTATGCAAGATACGAGATATGCGAGATACCGACGTAACGCCGAAACTAGTCAAAATGGATTCAGGAATGGTCAAAATGGATATTTCCAGTGAAATCTGAAAACCGAAATTTTTCGTGATCACAATACTTCCTTTACTTCGTACAAGAAAATAAAAATGACGTCGATAACAATTTTACATTCTAGCATTTTATTCATTTAACCCTAATCTACACAATATCGATTGGATTATACTGTTTTTAAACAACTATAACGTTGTTTTTTTTGGTTTTTTTTGCAAAAGAATTGCAACGTCAAACCAATGAAACTGTGATGCCATCTTAACCTATCGGGCTTGTACATATATATTATACATTAAATAATTAAAATATAAAACCAACTTATCAACAATCTTTTAATGCATCCTAGCGATTTTCTACGAAACGAATTCTATCTTCAGGAACTTAGTTTTTTTTTATTAACTAAAATTTTGTCTTCACGAGTAGAATTTTTATGAAAAGTATGAAAAATATATAACACTGGTCGTCATGTGTTAAAATTGCATCCACTTAACGTCCTGTCATAATGAATATCTCCACCGTTATAGAACGGTGATACGGTGTAACGATAGATAACAAAACGGCAAAAAAATATATATATTCATAGCCAGTGGAATTAATAAATTAGGATATTAAAATTAGGAATCAAAGAGAACAACAACCAAATGACTTGTAGCGCTACTCATTAAAACATATGCAGGTTGTGAAACTAATTAGAATAATGATCGCGGGTTTATTAAAAACAAAAGCTGACAACAGATTTGTAGGATTTTCCCGGAACGGGGCTTTAGGCGCGTGACGGGTGGTTTCTGATGCACGGCTTACATACACGTACACACACAACTTAATTTAAAATTAAGTATTTAATATTATTTAAGTATTTAATATTAAGTATTTATCATTATTTTTTTTATATAATATTTTTTCGTTTATTTAATTAAACGATTGTAACTAAAGCGCGCGCGCGCACACCATTTTTAATTCGCGCGGCAACGGTCGGCATTAAATAAACTAATGTAATTTCACAACTTACATACAACAAATTTCGCTCGTACGGTCAGTAAACTAGTGTAGCCGCGAGCCTTAACACACCAGACACAGAGTCAACCGGGTGATCGATTTCGAGACCCAGCCAGACTGAATTAACTCTTTTACACTTTAAATATTCATTTATTTAATTATACAGTTCGCCTGTGACGTCAAAAGATAGTAGACCGATTGTAAAAGCATTTTCTGGGGTGGAAGTACGATTTTACAATTTTTTTTTGCAAGTTTTATCATTTTTTTAATCGTTAACAAGTGTACCAAAGAAATACTCGTATATGATCTTAATTAGGCGAAATCTCGAGATACTAAGAGCGACCTTGCTCTTCAGCCTTTCCCCCTTGACCCATTAATTTCAAAATTTAATGGCTTCAATCCCTCACATGTAGAAGTAATCTGATGAAAGTTTGGTCAAAATCGTAGTTTTGAAGGTATGAGGTGATTTACAGGCCACCACCGAGCAAATACATGTACATACGAACATTAACATTTGGAAAATTTTCATCCAGTTTTTTGGGTTCCTTAAGTGTCAAAATGTCAAGATCCGGTGAAAACCGCTAATGCCCAAATTGAACCGATTAGTAAATAAATAAATAAGATATAATAATGAAAAAAGAAAAAAAAAATTGAAAACGTATAAGTGAAAACGTAATCTTAGTTAAAGCTTTAATAGGTGTTAAAAATTTACCTTAAATATTTCAAAAATATTTTTAAGACAACAATTAAAATTAAAATTTAATAACCTAAATTTTTATTTAATTTAAAATCTAACCTGACTGTTTAACAAAAAAATTACAACAATATTTCACACGATTTTAACACCATCAGTTTTCACTAATCTCCTAATAAAAATGCACTAGAGTTAATCGTATACTTAAATACATGTAATCTTAGATAAAATTTATTACTAAACATCTTGTAGTAAGTTTGCAAGTTATTAAGTGGATATAGTCATAAGTTAGTTTCCGAATCGTCAGTCAAACCGACTCATTTAAAGTAAAATCTCATCTAATTCTCATCACAATTTCAACTCGATATATATAGGTTAGATCTAACCTAATCTATTTACAAGTAGATATAATTATGTCATGTGTATAATTACTTTAGTAATGACAAAACTTCAACTCGTAACTGCACCTGAGGCAAATCGATATCGCTGCCAAGTCTTCATGAATTGTTAACATTCTCGTCTTCAAAATAATGAGACAACGTATAGATTAGTCGATTGCTTTATTATACGTAAATATTTGATCGTAAATATTTTGTTTAATCTTACTAAGCGTTTAAGGAATTTTACTAGGAACATGTAATAAATTAACAAAAATTTGGATATTCAGTATATCTATTTAATTAAAATTAATAAATATATGTCTTTAGCCGGGAAGGTAGAAATACTTTCTATTAATATTTAGTCGACTATACCGTTTAACTGATAAAATCTTATTTTTTTTATAAATAAATTCAATTATGTTTAATCGCATAAAGAAAACAATATTTTTTTATTCTGCAACACTATTACATTTTCTGCTCTTATTACATGTAACAGAAAAAATTTGGGGTGAATGAATGAAAGTTGTGGAGTAAAGAGTAAAATTATTAAATACGATCGTGATTACAAAGACAGAAGAATTCCGAATAACGACTGAAAAAATGTCAAATGAAAATTAAATATTAATATAACAAAAATTATCTGTATCGTTGAAGAAGAGTTAAAATTTGAATATATGGTGGCGGGAAAGAAACTCGAGCTAGGAAAATTATTTAAATACGTTGAAAGTATAATTTTCTGGAATAGAAGCTTTATTTAACAGATATCATAAAATGGAGGAATAATATTTGGAAGAATTAATAACGGCGATTATCGGTTCAAAATATGTTTAAAGGGAAAAATCAAAGAGAAAATAAACCGGATCGATACAGTAAGAAATGATGAACGGGGAAACAAAGATGTCTGTTCAGATGTCATAAGAAGGAAGATATCATCGATCGGGCATATGTTGAGAAAGGAAAGCTCAAAAAATATATATTAAAAATACGATATATATTTTTAAATATATCTGTATTTAAAAATACGTTTCACATTTCTGGGTGTAGCTAAATCGCTACTGCAGCATCATGGCCTGCCTGGGTGCTTACTTCGCCAAGATAGGCGCGTTTTGGCATCGAGTTTCGATCAGCTGAGGTATTTACTGTTAGGATATGTTGAGATTTCTCTGATGGAGCTCCGGTATGAGAGGGTGTAGGCATCGATCTCGTTCCCCAAAATGGACTAGGACAGAGAGAGAGATAGGGTATGTTTTCATTAAAAGCTTATTAAATTTGTGAATTTGTTTCTTGTTTTTTTGAATAAATCAAGAGGACGTTGTGATGCACACTTGTTTTGTCGGTATGAGAACAGTATTTTTGGTGTTTAAAAACTCAGTTAAGTAATTACCTGAGAGCGTAGTCTAATTAAAGTTAGATGTGGAAAAAGATTTGGTTTGAAACCCTTGATGTTAGAGGAAGGTGTTGGGATCGCGCTTCCTTGAATCGGTTATTTGAAAGTTGAGCGTTTTCAGTTTTGTTAGACGGTTGTAGTTTGAAGAAGCCATAAGTAGTTATTAGTAAGTTGTATAAATACATTTACGGAAATGATCGCTGAGAGATTTGCATCGGTGGCATCCTGATAGAGGCCAAACTGATGACTGTGATGATAGGCTTTTTCGGTAAAGCCCATCGGTGCAAACGGTGTGGCGACCGGTATCGTCACAAGGTCGGAGTCTTCCTTTGCTGGAGTCCAAAAACACAAAAAAAATTAATATAAATTTCCGAAAGATGTATAAATTTCCCGGAACATGCGTCGGCTTGTAGTTTTTTCGATTATTATCTCGGGACGTGCTCGGTATAAATTCTTTGAAAATGGCTAAAAAAGTTAATGTATATGAGGCGTTGATGGCATTAAATTTTGGACAAAATTAAAAAACGAAAGGAATAGTTTTTGCCTTTAATATTTTGTATATTTTTATAGGTCTTAGAAATTGAGCTTTAGAACTACGAAAGCGATTAAGTTTTTCAAAATTCAAAAGTTTTAACTTATCGGATTTAGGTGTGTTTAGGGGATATTTAACATTTGTATAAATTTTTCCTTATGTCTCGAAAATCCGTTGGTCAAAAATATTGAAATTTTGCTATATATGAGTATATACTATACCCTTTTGCCTGATTTTCGAATCATCGGACAGTTTGCAGCACAGTTCAATATTTTGTGTATAATAAACTAGTATTTTTTTTTTAGCCTTATTGAATTAAATTGAACCGAATCGGGTCAATTTATTGAAGTAAATAAATAAATACTCCGATAAATAAATTTGTTGCTCCCTAAAAAAGGGGTTGAATGGAACCCCTTAATATGTCAATTTTTTTAAACCGAATTTTTTTCATTGAAAACCCGATTGTATCTTTTAAAAAAGGAATCTCATATCGCCGAAATTAATTTAAAAACGTTTATAATTTCTAAAACATCTATATTTTCAATTGTAGCTGTTATTAAAAACGTTAAATGTGATAACTGTCAAACAAGAGGGTTAAAAAGGTTAAAAATACCTGATTTACTTTTTAGGTTTTTATTTAATTTTGAAGCTGATTTTTAATATATATATTTAATATTAAAAGTAAACTGTGTATAGGCCGATAAAGAAAAATTAAAAATTAAAATATAATTACATCGTTTAAAAACTTTTTATTTTATTTTCCTAATGTGTAAGTTCCAATCTGTTCAACTAGTAAACAATAAGCAACCCCACCGCTACGACCGATTGAGATGAGGATGATATGAATCCCATGTAAATGAGGAGGGATAGTCTTGTACAGATTCACCCTGAGACATGTGATTAATTGAACTCCAACTTTCAAAGTATACCGGTGTCTACTATCTAATATTCAAATGCGAATAAAAGCGACCAAATTTTATTACTTAGGTTCAAATCCTCAGAACCTTCGACTTGGAAAATCAGCTACTAAACGATTGATTTTTGAAGAGTTAATCACTAGACATCCCGGTTGGCGAAAATTTTAAAGATTCTTTAAAACCGCTTTTTAAATTAACCTTTGCCGACGGAAAAAATCGGTTGAAAGATTTCTCTAATTTTATCTCGAAAACTGCTGGCACTTTTTTACTTCCTTGTTTACGAAGTAAAGTATTGAGATCGCGAAAAATATTGGTTTTCAAATTTTAAAGGAAACATGCATTTTGATTATCCCTTATAGCATTTTGACGAATCCATTTCGGCATGACGTCTGTACGTACGTACGTATGTATCTCGCATAACTGAAAAACGATTATCTGTAGAATGTTAAAATTTTTGATTTAGAACTGCTGTAACATCTACCACCCTGAAACTGAGAGGTCAAGGGGAAAATTGGCCATTCACAATCGGCGAGTCGATGTGGCGAGTCTCGCATTGTCGGACCGTGTGGAAGTTCAACCGACGTCAGTAGTTTACCTAAGGGAAAAGACCCTGCCTGACTGTTGTGGGAAGCTAACCTACAGATATATATGGCTGACCACTAGCTAATTAAGGTTTCAAGCGCTTTAACATGGTGGACAGCGACCTAGGCGTGGCAGCGAATTGCTATCTAGACGAAGTAAATTTTATTTTGGATGTCACATATATTTTTAGTAGTTGACGGGATGCGCTTCCCTAATTTTGCAAAGATATGAAAAGTGAGAGGCGGTGACACGTAAGCCGCTGGTGTATGGTACCGCGCTTAGTCCGCTCACGCTGTTAGGTAAGCTCTAGAAGCTATTTAGGATACTGGTCGCTTAACTGTTCGAGGGTCGAATGCTTTAGGGCGACCGAATGGGGTGGTGGCGGAACA
This sequence comes from Lycorma delicatula, assembly GCF_047948215.1. Classification (NCBI taxonomy): domain Eukaryota; kingdom Metazoa; phylum Arthropoda; class Insecta; order Hemiptera; family Fulgoridae; genus Lycorma; species Lycorma delicatula. Next base: position 217,640,786 of record NC_134458.1, on the reverse strand, counting down.
AGTGCCAAGCAAACCGATTGTTGTAATATCTACTTGTGCACCTCCCCTTTTGATTCAAAAAATCCAAATTTTGGATTTTGGACTTTTTCCTAACAGTAATAAGCCCTAATTGAGAACTTTTCAACGATATATCGTAAGTGGTACTTATTATCATCGGTTCTAGCGTTATAGCCAAATATAATTTTAATTAATGATATAGTTGGATCTTACAAGAGGAAGGCACATCCGTTCAAATCCGACTTCATCTGCTGTTCTTTAATTTTTTTTTGTTGTAATTTGAATATATTGATTTATTAATAATTAATAATAAATTAATTATTAATAAAAAAAAAAAAAAATGAAAAAATATCAGAAGTTGTTAATGAAATAAAATTTTATGTACTTTTCATTTAAAAAAAATATTAATATGTAATTTAATAGGTGTACAAGGAAGTAATTTGGTGTCCCCATCAGATTTCTTTCATCGAACTTTTGTACCATACTCTTTTCTAATGGACAGTATCTTTCTGCACATTTCGCTTCTATTGTTATAGAAGCGAAAATATTTTATTTTTGTTCTCAAAGTATTATCGATATTTAAATATATATTAATTTTGTTCTTGAAGTTAGCGCGCGGAAGATAAAAAGATTCTCGGTTAGGACAAACGACGTAATAAGTCAGGTCGTAATAACATTATTTTATATTTTTAATTATATTCGTAGAAACAAAACTATTTAACATTTTTATGGAAAAGATCCATGAAAAGTATTTTGGACAGGAGGAAGCAAAAGGAAAAAAATTAAATCTTCTAAAAAATATATTTCTATTAATATTTACAAAACGAGGATTATTTCAAACGATTTAACATGTTATTTATAGGAATTGATAACTGCCAATCCTGTGTAAAAAAAAGCAGTCTAAACAATAATTATTAATTACAGTAGTAATGATAACGTTAATTCAAATACGAATCGAACTGTGAATACAGTTAAACGGTTGAAGTACATGTTATAATGTTAGAAACTACACGGCTAATGTTTGCTTACTAAGTTGTGATTAGGAGAACAAATTCAATATTGAACTGAATCTGTCGATGCTCGTAGGGAAATTACCGTACAGTCTACAAGATGTATTGAACGCGACATCAATCTCATGAAATATGTATGTAAACTCATATTACCTGCTGTTGTACAGCGATTTGTTGGAAGTCAGACGTCATATTAGTGCTAAAATATATAGATCCTAAATAAGGTATTAAGTTAGACATAATTTTATTTTAAAAGATGTAACATTTTTTTATGAATGTTCAAACATTTTTTTTATAAAGATTAAAAATAATACAATTTTTTTATATACTATTATTACTTCCTTGCACAAATTAAAGGTAGTGTTGCGATCGCGAAAAATTTCGGTTTTCAGATTTCAACGGAAATATCCATTTTTACTAGTTTTAGCGTGACGTTTGTACGTGTGTGTCTCGCATAACTCAAAAATGATTAGCCGTAGGTTGTTGAAATTTTGGATTTAGGACTGTTGTAACAGCTATCATCTCTTCTTTTGCTTGCAATAGACTGAACCAAAAATGTCGAGAAAAGTCCAAAATCCATAAAATAGGGATTTTGGGCTTTTTTTTAAGCCCTCGTTGAGAATTATTCAATGATTTATCATAAGTGGTACTTATTTTCATTGGTTACAGAGTTATAGCCAAATAAAATTTTAATTAGTGAAATATTTGGATCCTACAAGGGGAAGACACATCGGTTCCAATCAGTTTATCCCCTTTTTTAACTTCTTTTTTTAATTTAAATATATTGATTTATTAATAATTGTTAACATCTAATTATAAAAAAAATTAGGATAAATAATAATTTAAAAATAACAAAAAAAAAATAAATAAAAAAATATCAGAAGTTATTAATGAAATAAAATTTTATGTACTTTTCATTTAAAAAAAATGTGTATATGTAATTTAATAGGCGTACAAGGAAGTCATCTGATGTCCACACAAATTTTTATTTTAAATACGCCGTAGGGCGTTTTATTATTATTTATGACATTATTTATTATTTATTTAAAGTAAAATTTCAAAAGAAATCAAGATTTTCAGTAAAAAATTTGGGTCGGATTTGATGATCTTAACCTTAAAATTATGTAGTATAAAAAATATATCTGAGAAAAAATCAAAACTTAAAATAATAAGTTCGGGTTCTTGTCGACCTTCTGGGCCCGATGTTGTTTTAGCCATCAAAATTATATTGCATTTTAAATTGATAAAAATTTTGGGTTCATTTGATCCCTTTGCTTGGTAGCTCACTTCATACCTTAGGTAGCATTCTTAATAATAAACTCGATTTTAAAAACAGATGAAGTATCAGAAATTATAAAAAAATAAAGTATTTACTCGAGTCCCATGGGGCCTCCATTTTATAAAATAAAATTGCACTGACGTCTAAATTAACATTAGTTACCGTAGGATTTTCAATCTTAAAAATTAAATTAAAAAAAAAATTAGGTATGGGTTACATTCAGCCTATCTCTTTTTTGTTTTATTCAACTTATTTTATATGATTTTGTTCAGAGTTAAATTCTCTATAAGTTTTTTTAAAAAGTTTTATGTGTTTATTACAAAATTATTGTACGTCATACATAAAAAACAAGGGTCTTTATCCAAATTTATTGGTTTTCATCCAAGATTTCTGAAAAATTACTACAGGTACATTTTAGGACCTACTTTATTCGATATTTCAGGTCAAAAACCATAAGAAATCACTTATTCTGTCTCTTAATTAACATCTTACAAATTTCAGTACGATCTCATTTCACCGGGATAGGTGAAATCCGAGCGAAATCTTTCACTAGCCGTAACTCGCAAACGAAGCACTTTAGAACATATGTTTATGTGAACTTTTTCCGTTATTTTTACGAGAAGAATAAAATATAGCAGTACCAGATAACTTTGTGATACACTCTGTATATATAGCCAAATATTTGTGCCACACAGTTTTTCGAGATATGAGACAATAACGTTTTTTTCTGTTTAGCCTACGAAACCACCGTAAGGTATTACTTCAGAAAATGAGTGAGGGTGATATGTATGAATGAGTTGAAATGTAGTCTTATACAGTCTCAGATCGACCACTCCTGAGATATGTGATTAACTGAAACCCAACCATCAAAGAACACCGATATCCACGATCTAGTATTTAACTCGAATAAACGTAACTGCCTTTAATAGGTTTTCAACCTTAGAACTCTCCGTTTCGAAATCAGCTGATTTGCGATATACCTCTGAATCTGCAGTACTAGTATCCAATTCAACCCGTCCTGATTGTTCTAGCGTAGTAATTTCCATTATCTACATCTTCTACACTTTTCTATCTAGTCGTTATGGAGAAAGAATCTATTTGTAGTTTCTTCTAGATTCTTCTTTCTTCATTTTCTCTCTGTTTCTTCTTTCTGGAAGCTTCTGTACTTGTTACAATGTGATAATATATCAAATAACCAAATTACTAATTATTTAATAATAAAATATCAAAAAATATGGTTGCGTCGTCAAAAAAAAAAAAAAATCATATACTCTTAGAATTATCATTTTCTGTGCAAAATATACAAAACAAAACTTTTCGTGAAAATATAAAAAAGCAGTTATTTTATGAGATTTTTGGAAAAATATAATTGAGATAGTTATAAAAAAGGTACTTTTTGAAATTTCACAGCCAAAAGCTAAATAAATTTTTTAATTAACGTAAAATAGGATGTATTTGAATAATTAGGTAATAATTTTTTTTTAAGAGGTGGAGGAACCCAATTTATGAGCGCCAAGTTAGTATCGGGTTCGCCAAGAGGTTCCGCGAAATGTTATTAAGTGCGTATGTGTTCCTGCGCACTACCGACTAAACCTCCACTACTGGCTTAGCTACCCTTCCTGGAAACGGCTTATGTGGTATTAATTCAGGAAGGGGGAAATACCCACACACACAACGGTCACTGCAAGCAAAACAGGAATCACCCAAACAAACACGCACTCGCTACAAAACGAAACACAAAATTAACTAATATTAAGCTGGAGAAATGATGACGGAATAAATACTTCCTATCAGTTACAAAATATATCATCCAAGCAAAACTAGGATTATTACATAACACGCAAAATATACCATGTAGGCAAAATTAGGATCATTCGACCCGAAAAACTCACTAATGTGTTGAAGCGTTAACACTTGAACAGCTCTTCCTCATTTTCGTGTCTCTATTGCCATATGAATTCATCGATGTAGAAATCCATTACTTCTTTTGACGTCTCTTTTCTTTTTTATTGCATTGTTTGAGACACATCCACAAATTTTCAATGTACTCTAGTCTCGGGATTCACAAAGTTTTCCGAATGATTCACCGTCAGATGTTGAAAGTTGTTTAGCTTTCTAATTTGAAAATATCATCATAAGATTTCCATTTATCAGGATAATCAACGAACCTTTTTCAACATAAGCTTTAATGATATCAAGCAAAGGATCTTTTATCCGATCTGAAACAGCTTACATAAAATAATCTCTTGTCTATCCACTGATTCGGTAAAACTCTTCCTTTATTATATTTTCATTTGGAAAAACAGAATTAATCAATAATTTTTACAGTGATGCCGGCACCTTCTAGTTTTTCATACGGTTATACTATCAGTTTGCACGACAAATTCTTTTAAACAGAATCTGGTAGTAGTGTATTCATTAACCCGACAATATTATTTCTGCAAGAGTCAAATTACTACTTTCTACCTAAGAATTGTTTTTCAAAGAGATTTCCTCGCAAAAACTTTGCTGATGACACATCCAACGAATTTTGTTTAAATGGAAATTTAAAGTCATTTAATTTTTTTTTACATACTTTTGTTGTGTCAAGTATATTCTTTTTTTGTAAAAACTCAACAGTTTTTTTAGTACTATTAATATTGCTAAGAAGCGAAGAAAGAAAGTGCGGTTCCATTACTAATACTACTACAACTGTAACCTCTACAAAAAAATGATCAAATTTATCCAACAGCTCTTAACCTGGTAAAATAATTGTAAATTAGTTTGTAAAGTACAGAGTTTTCTATCTGAATTCCACGTAAAAATACACTGATTCCTGGGAAAAACTAGAAAATGATCTACATTTTGACTGTTTCTATCTACCATTTTTGAGGGAAAGAGGATAAAATGCATTTTTCCAACCGAATTTTACTTGATAAGTAATATGCTTAAGAATTCTTGAAAAAAGTTATGAAAAATTTTACCTGTGAAATTTTGAAAATGTATAAAAATACTGATGTGGGAACCACATGACTTCCTTGTCCGCCTATTAAATTACATGTACATATTTTTAAAATGAAAAGTACGTAAAATTTTTTTCACTAATAACTTCTGATATTTTTTCATATTTTTTTTTATTATTATTAATTAATGAATTATTATTTATCGTAAATTTCTTTTTACAATCAGAGGTTAATCATTAATAAATCAATATATTTATATTAAAAAACAAAGGAGAAGAACCGATGTGCCTTACCCTTCTAAGATCCAAATATTTCAATAATTAAAATTTCATTTGTCTGTAACTCTGGAACCGATGAAAATAAATACCACTTATGATATATCGTTGAAAAGCTCTCAGTAAGGGCTTAAAAGTACCAAAATCCAGTATTTGTTTTGATTTTGGGCTTTTTTTGACACTTTTGGTTTGATTGCAATCAAAAAGGGAGGTGCACAACTAGATGTTTCAATAGTTCTAAATCCAAAATTTCTACATCCTTCAGGGTAATCGTTTTTGAGTTATGCAAGATACGAGATATGCGAGATACCGACGTAACGCCGAAACTAGTCAAAATGGATTCAGGAATGGTCAAAATGGATATTTCCAGTGAAATCTGAAAACCGAAATTTTTCGTGATCACAATACTTCCTTTACTTCGTACAAGAAAATAAAAATGACGTCGATAACAATTTTACATTCTAGCATTTTATTCATTTAACCCTAATCTACACAATATCGATTGGATTATACCGTTTTTAAACAACTATAACGTTGTTTTTTTTTGCAAAAGAATTGCCTTCTAGAATCTGAAGGGGGTATTGTGATAATTTTTTTATCAATGGAATCGACCGTACGAGACGGATTCGACTGAAAGATGGAGACGTTTAGTTAATATAAATTTGAAATTATGTAACGAATTATGTAAAATATATGCGAAGAACAGTAGTTTTCTCATTCTATAACATCCATAATTTTGAGGAGAAATCCATGATATCAGATATCTATATAACTGTTACAATTACCGCAGTTTCTGTGTACGTATATAATACTCGTACATACACAGAATATTAAGCATTTAAAAAAAAAAATTATTACTTTTATTGTTGTTACTGTATTAATGAGTATTTTTTTTTTGGTTAGGCTGACTGTGTATCACGCAAACACCTTTTTTTTTGGTTTCGTTTTCTTTTTTCTCAATATTCTTTCATTTCTTCCGCGTGTTTGATGTTTCCCTCTTCCGACCCTTTTACTTTGGTGTGATTCTTTTCTTTTCTCACCATTTTAAACTTAATTTCGTGCATTTTTGTCTGAATAACTTCTTATTTTTCATTTTATGTTTCTTAGATTCCTACATTCTTTAATTTTTTCTTCATTTGTTGTAGGTACCCATGGCTGTTATTTTTTTACCAGATTTTAATAAATATTTATTTATCGAATCTCTTTTCATCAATTCTGTACACATTGTCCAGGATTCTCAGTATCCTTCTTCTTATTACTTTTTCGTTATCCTCTATTTCTTCATACAGTTCTTGGTTGTATTGCAGTCTGTTGCTACTTTTGTTTTCTTGGGGGCCTAGGAGTATTCTCAGTATTCTTTTATTTTCTTTAACAGTTTTACATCGATATGGTATAACGTTTCAGTTACTAGTAGTATCCTTATATACTTATTTTATATTAAGTTTTTTGTGTTTATTTTTACTTTGCACTTATACTTATTAATAATGATTGCTTAACATTCAAAAATTACATCAGGATTTAGATTTTTACAAATTATAAATTAGTAGTGAAAAAGTAGGAAGTTTAAAAAATGAAGTCTGTCAGATCAGTCCTGAGAACGATAAGAAAAAAAAATTAACAAAAAATATAAATTGCAAATAGTTTATATTTTTTATAAAATAGGAAACAATTTATATGAACTAAGTTACAAATATAATAATTTGATTTTCGTAATATCTTTATAAATACTGAAAAGTATTAATTAACATAGAGTATATTTAAAGCTTCCTCCATTAGTGTTTATTAAATTGTAATATTTAAATATTCTCTCTCGTTCTGTACATATAGACAGACAATTAATATTAAATCTGCATTAATTTAATATCACATAATTATTCATTTGCTAATTAATTTATATGTTATACATAATATAAATCGTATAGTTAATATATATATATATATTTCTGGAGAGATGTTGCTTATATTATTCTGATTTAACACTTCAGCTACCTTATTTGTAATCATGTACTTCCCAACATATCCAACTCTAACGTCAAACTAAGTCTGTTACAAATTTCGTTACATGACGTCTTATTTGAAAATGATTGTTTAATAGACTTATTTTATTTATCCTATATAATATTAAATAATTTATACTTTCAGAATTTCAGAGTTCAAAAAATAGATTATAAATACAGTGTTATTAAGTAAAAGGAAGTTTTGTAATCGCAAAAAATTCCGGTTTTCAGATTTCAACGGAAATATCCATTTTGACCATCCCTCAATCCATTTTGACTAGTTTCGGCGTGACGTCTGTATGTACGTATGTATTTCCCATAACTCAAAAACGATTAACAATAGGATGTTGAAATTTTGGATTAAGGACTATTGTGATTTTTAGTTGTGCACCTCTCCTTTTGATTGCAGTCGACTGGACCAAAAGTGCCTAAAAAAGCCCAAAATCCAAAACAAATTGGATTTTGGACTTTTTCTTAACTGCTGTAACGAGCTCTCATCGAGGGATTTTCAACGACAAATTCATAAGCGGTACTTATTTTCATCGGATCTAGAGTTATAGCCAAATATATGATTAATTAAGAAATATTTGGATCTTTGAAGGGAGAGGGAACATCGGTTCGAATCAGACATCATCTTCTTTCTTTTTTTTACCTTTTTTTTTTTAATTTAAATATGTTGATTTATTAATAATTATTTACCTCTGATTGTAAAGAAAACTTTGATCATAAATAATAAATTCAATAAAAAAATTATAATAAAAAAATATCAGCAGTTATTAATGAAATAAAATTTCATGTTCTTTTCATTAAAAATATATATATATATGTAATTTAATAGGTGTAACGTCCTGTGGTGTCCACATCAGATTTTTTATAATAACAAATATCAGCAATAAATTTATCGCTGAAATTTATTTATTTATAATAAGTTTTTATATTATTTTTATAAACTAATACGAGATGTATAACGATACCAAATATCAAATGCGGTAAAGGAAGGGAAAATTAATCAGCCAACCTTATAGTTTTTTCAAGTCAACCTTAAACTTAAAAGCCAACCTTTAAAGTTTTTTAGAAATTTTTCGCATAATCAGAAGCTCATCGGTCCATTTAAATATGAAATGTAATTTTAGTGCTCTTTACTAACCACCAACGAAATGGAAACATTCGAAGTACGAGCGAAGTGTAATTTCCTTCTACATTTTGTTCGTTTAATTTTTTTTACACTTAATTGTACAGCTTTTTTTAGTTCATATAAGAAAAACTATATATGAGCAAAATAATAATAAAAAAACAAACACAACGGAAATAAATAACTTAAAAACCCAGCAAATATCCTTGCAAGCTTTACTAAAAATCTTCTTTTCGTTTATAGTGCAGCGACTTTCATAATTTGCCTTTTTTTACCTTACAACAAAATCCTATAAAAAAAAAACAAAGTTAAAGGGGGAAGTGTATACACATGCAGACATACAAAGTTGCAAAGGATTTTGTTATAAATCTTAGATGAAAAAACATAGCGTAACATATTTAATAAAAATACCTGGAAAACAAAGATACATAAAAAGAGCATCGAAAGAAAAATACATTTTTGTTTTAGTTGTTTTAAGAGTGAAGTAGTTAAAGAGAATCCATTAGGATTGGTTGACGGAGTTTGGTAAATTATACAAAGTAAACAAACAAGTTGCTACATTAACCTATATGCTTAACTGCACATCAAAATTCTTGGGAAAAAATCATTGTAGTCATTCTGATATATTTGTGAAAGAAATTTTTAATAATAATAAATAACAATCTTTTTTTTAATTAATTGATTTTTTTGCATTACTATATTCTTATCTCTCTAGCTTAAAAGCTATTTGAGAAAAAAAACAAATTAGCTGACATATGTTTAATAATATCAGAAATTAAAATAATCTATACAGTATATTTAATTCTTTTTACTGCTATAATCATTATATTCCGATAAATTCGGAATTTTTTTTTTAACCTCCCAAACCACCGTTAGGTATTGTTTTAGAGGATGAGATGAATGACAAGCGGCGTGAAAATGCCATACCTGACTAGGGATTCGAACCAAGGACTTCCGGATGAATAAATTTTGAATTTATCCTTACTTTTCATTTTCACAATGATAATCTAATAATCTTATATAATAAACAGATAAAATAAATCATATTTAGTATGAGAAACGATCCTTTTTCTTTCCTTTTTCCTTTAACCTTATCGTATTTTTATAAAATGTTTAAATCGATGTTATAAAATAATTTCGTTCGACAAACAAAAATCTGCTATGAAAAGTAATATTACAATCAAATTTTAAAGTATCAAATCATATTAATATTATTATTAAAATTATACCCGATATGAAAAAAAAAATTAAAAGAATACAAATTCGAAACTTATCTAAATAGATAAAACATCGACTATAGTACAGTATTGTAATGGCTTTCGACTGATCGGCATTATCTCTTCTATAGTATATTAGAATATTCTTAAACAATATCTGTAAAGAATCTATATACCACACCAAATAATTCATTTCATAACCGTTCTGCATTTTCCATTTGCCGGTTTCAGTAAAAACAAAGCTGAAAACACAGTTGTAGGACTTAACCGTCGCGCGTTATTTTTCTGATACTCGGGTTCTAACATATACACGATATTTATCATTTTATTTATATAAATATATATATTTAAATTGCGCACGCATACCGTATTTCATTCGGACGGGTGTGGTGGTAGTTACTAGCAGGTACTCTAAATACTTTTATAACACTTTAAATATTATTCGTTTATTTAATTCGGTCACTCACCTCTGACGTCACAAAATAGCAGACGACTAAAGCAACTGTACGTCAATGCTACACTAGTGCTCCTTATGGTTTGAGAGGGTACTATTGACGCATTATACCTACTTAGTAAATAGTTTATTAAGAGCATCTTTGTAATGGGGTTGCGATTTTTCATACTTTTTTTGGAAATACTATTTTTAAATTAACTCCCAGAAAATTTCCATACGGTTTTTTGGGTTGCTTAGGTGTCAAGATTCGGTGAAAACAGTATATGCCCAAACCGGACCGATTACAATACTTTCCTTTCTAAAGCTATAGCTCTGCTATAATGTTAGCCGGTAAAGTAATATTGAACTAAATGACTGTGTGTGTCTGAGTGTCTAAGTGTTCTCAAAGCAATTATAACAAGTACATTTCTTTACAGAGTTTAGATAAGTCGATACCCGTATAAAAATTCCTTTTTCTAACTTGATTCTTATTTTGGAGCGATTGCAACTTTCCCGGTAGTGAATTTAATAACTCAGGGATTTTATTTTCACTGACTAACTTGCCATAATAATTTGAGTGTCTTTGTACAATGAAGTGTATATTTCTTAGATTATAATTTATATTCTGTATAGATTTTAATTCACGCTTAAAATAATTTCATCATAAATCAATAAATTTTGCTAAAGATTTCAAAGTAATTATGCCTAAAATATTTTTCGGTATGGAATTAAATAAAACTTTAAATATCCTATCTACAGTATTTTCTAAAAACCTTATTATATAATCTGGAGCCAAAAAGTACAAAGAAATCTCATCGTAAAACAGATCTGAATTAGTGGGAAATATATCATTCTTTTTAAATACACTGGAAAATAAGAACGTATACTTTTTCATTTAAATAAAGTGACTCGTATAATTCTATTCGATGATTTTATATGTGTCCTATATTTCATATTACTATCAAAACAAATATTTAATATTTAATATTATCATTCAAATCTAAGATCGCGTCAGGAATGATTAGATGTGCTATTCCTTAGATAAAAAATAAATTTTCCTAGTCCCATTTTTTAAATATGTGACATATTTTAACCGAAAATTACAAAACATATTTACGATATATGAAAAAAAAAAATGTTATCTAATCCTTATCTTTGTAATTTAGAGTTTAATGGATACAATACGAATTAAAATTGTAAAGCTTCCTAAGAGATACTAAAACGTATATAGAAAAGTTATTCGATTCTGAGTAAAGTTTTGAGATGCGGAACCCTTGAAAACTATATCCCCGCATGACCAAAAATAAATAGCATCCATGACCCGCTTGCAGAAGTCATCCTAAAAACTTTCTTAAAAAATCGATTGATCCAGAAAAACTATGACTGACAAAAAATAATAGACTTATTAACTCTTAAACTCTTAATGAAGTTACTCAAATAGATATTAATCGATGTGAAATTGTAATATAATGGAATCATCTAATTAGTAAACGACTGATTCCACAAACTACGAAAAAAGTATTTTTTTTTTTGATCTGATCGTTTTATAGAGGTTTATAGTTTAATAAAATAGTGACGGATAAGGTTTCTGGATTTTATGGATAATAGCAAACATCATGAAAGAGCTACCTAAGGGGTAGTAAATTAAATGAAAAAATCTGATGTAGACACCACTTGATTTCCTTCGGCGCCTATTAAATTACATATACACATTTTAAAAAAAATGAAAAGTACATAAAATTCTGATATAACATTTGATATATTTTCATATTTCCTTTTATTATTATTATTGAATTATTATTTATCATAACGATTTTTTTACGTTCACAGGTTAATAATTATTAATAAATCAATATATTTAAATTTAAAAAAAAAAGTTAAAAAAAAGGAGATGAAGTCTGATTCAAACCGATGTGCCTTCCCCTTGTAAGATCCAAATATTTAATTAATTAAAATTTGGACGCTTTTGGTTCTGTCAATTGCAATCAAAAGGGGAGGTGCACAACTAGATGTTATCCTAAATCCAAAATTTCAACGTTTTAGGGCTAATCGTTTTTGAGTTATGCAAGATACGTACGTACGTACAGATGTCACGCCAAAACTAGTCAAAATGATTTAGGGATAATGAAAATGGATATTTCCGTTAAAATATGAAAAGAGAAATTTTATGCGATCACAATACTTCCTTTACTTCGTACAAGGAAGTAAATAGAATAAAAATTAATACAAAGTTAATATTGATTTAGGAAAGAAACAATTATTTACTTAAAAAATAAATTTCATTAGTTCTGTTTATTACTGTAAGATACTTTATCGCATGTTCCACTAAAAGAGGAAGTGCACAACTAAATGTTCCAACAGACCTAAATCCAAAATTTCAACATCCTACGGCTAATCGTTTTCGAGTTACGCGAGTAACGTTGTCTTACGTGCGTACAGACATTACGCCAAAACCGGTCAAAATAGATTCAGGGATGGTCAAAATGGATATTTCCATTGAATTCTGAAAACCGAAATTTTTTACGATCGCAATACTTCTTTTACTTCGAACAAGGAAGTAAAAAGAGGGGTGTACTAGTTCAGGAATAAATCAATTTAACCGTCCTATTATTTGCTTGGAAGAATCAGAGGAAACCGTAATAAAACTTTGATCAAAGCAGCATTAAAGCGTATAAAAAAAAGTTACAGAAATTGTCCATATCAATAAAAAATAGATCTGATAACGGTAAATAAATATTAAAGATATTAACTAAATAAAATTAATTACGAAATAAATTGAACTTACAATTTGTCAATGAAAATTATCCGAGTACGCTGGTTATATTAAATGAATACCGTGAAAAAATAGTATTTTATCACTATTATCTAAAAACTCACTAATAATCATTTTGCTTATTTAAAAGAAAATTGTGTAATTTTATTTTGCATAATTTAGTGAAATATCTTGTAAATGGGTGAACAATTTATTAATATTTGGCCTAGAACTTTAAAAACACCTTTTACACTAATTTTATATATATATAACTGCAACTGTAACACGAGAATTGTTAAAAATATATATTGAATTAAATAACTGAGTAATAAAAGAATCATTTTAACTGTTTACCAAAAATTGAAGTTTTGAAATCAGCTTTTAAAATCGTAATTTTAAACATAAATCTTTTTAAAATCAACATTTGTTTTGAAAATCATATTCTTTTAACACTCGCAAGTTATTTTGAATAGTAATAATATTGTAATTTAAGAAGGATTTGGCTTTATTCCATAGTTATTTCAGGATTACGGTTTAATATCTGGACAGAACAAGATTCTTCAAATAAACATAATAAAGAATACACCGGTTATATAAATCCCGGTTTTTTCAAAAGTATCCTATGGGATTTAAATAACATCCAGGGAGAAGCTAAAATGATAAAAAAGGAACATGAATGGAGTAAAAACGATCTATCAACCGCAACATGAGATAAAAAACTTCACTCAAAGGGTACCTTAAAGTCCCCTCCAGGTTTTAGATCGCCTAATCTACCAAACCCCTTCCATAGCTTGTAACTTTTTTCCAGGAAGGTAGCAAACATTATTAATACACAATTTTGTATTGAAAAAATCAAACATATGATACGGTAAAAAATATTGATTTTCCTTTAGAATTCAAAGGATTATCCGTGAGAATAGGTCTGGTTTTCTACAGGAACATCTTTACCGGGACGTTTGTAATGTATGTATGCACGGTTGCAAACAATAATCTATTCAGTCGTACCGATACATTATAATTAATAATTATTTTCAATCGATAATATGTACGATGTAACTCTTTTAGGTAACATTACAATCGATTTAAATCGGTAATGAAAATGGAATAGCCATTCGTATCCTGTTAGACTTGTTTGAGAAAATAAGAAGTGAAGCTTTTCCAAATATCTTTATCAGGCTGAATATTTTATTACGTGCCAAGCCTTTCAAGATGTGAACGATATACAGACGTAAGTGAATCCTTTATTCTATCCATCACAGGGAACGGGTTTATAATATACCGTATATTTATTATTATTAATAACATCATTACTTTCATAGAAGACACTCTTATATGTGCAAATTGTAACTAAGGTATTTTAGATGCATTACAGCGATAAGTAAGAGTGAGATATATAACGTAAAACAAAAATCACACCTAAGAAAATATTTTTTTATCGATAATGGAAAAGTTTAGTTAGCATTTTTTTTTTTTTTAATTTACTGTAACCATAAAATACTAAGTTAGGGTAAATTAGAACAGTTGTCGTGCTTTTCATGGAAAATTAATACCTTTTATGATGTACGCCTTATACAAGTCTGTTGTCATTAAATTATTACGATAATAAAATAGAAAGAGGTGTTTTTTTAATAGGTTCTTACTTTTTGTTTTAATACTATTTGTTAATCTTTGTTCGATTATATTCATCTAATGCTCAAATTATTTTATCGATATTAATTCTGTTTATTCAATCTGATTATCGCTTAATATATTACATTTTATTATACAAGCTATATTTAGAATATGATAATGGATTATTGGAATAATTTTTTCCAGTCCATTTATTTATTATAATATAATATATTTTTTTTTTTTGTAAAATTTAAGGATAAAATATAACATTTCAAAATCCAGCTGGGCTAAATTTAATTAAATTTTATGAATTACTATTAAAAAACATTTAATATTAAAAATTCTACTTGATATTGGTCCGCATACTAAATAAATCAGTTTTTATTTTCCCGGTCAAACTGTACATGCTGTTATACCAGCTGTAGTTATAACGGAAAAGTATATAGATCATAAAAAAAAAAATCAATTCTTTTGTTTTGTGCCTTAGGAAGACATTTTTAAATCTGTTAAAAACACGATTGCAAAAAAAAAAAATAGGATATCCAGCCAGTGCGGAGTCCCTAAATTTAAGAACCATTGACATAAGATCCGTAAAGGTTTTTGTCAATATGATTTGTTTAAAATATTTAACTCGGTTAAAGTGCCCAAGAACTATAAACTTTCTGTCGCCTATATCTTGGAAATAAAATTATTAATTTCGTTTAACGTATTGATTTTGTCGCATTAGTTATATATAGCATATAGTTTTTTATCATTTTATAAATTTATTTTAACATATATATAGCCTACAACGCCTCCCGGTAACGTAAGGATTCTAACGCGGTGTCATACGTCTAAATCGGTTCGGCCGTTGAGCCGCTACGGTAGAACAAACATACATACGTGCATTTAGTGCCACTTACATTCATACCATTTAGCGACACGTACATACATGTATTTAGTGCCTAAATACATTAACTTCTTTTTGGGCGGTCGTGTAAGACCTCAACTGAGAAAAGTCAACCCCGAGTCCCGGTAGGGAATCCTCTTGGGACCCCTCATTTGAGGCATAAGGTACAGACAAGATTCGTGACCTGGCCTTCGGTGTGGAGATAAAGGTTGCAGCTTAGCTGGATTCGGAGTCTTCTTGCTGAGGGTTAGAGGCAGGAACGATAAAAAAGATCTGACATCCTATCAAAGGGGTTTCAGCCCAGAGTTCCTGTGGGGGATCGTCTTGGGAACTACTCGTTTGAGGCATAAGGCACAGACAAGACGATACCCGACCTTCGGCGTGGTCATAAAGGTTGCAGCTTAGCAGGATCCGGAGTGTCCTTGCTAAGGGTTAGAGGCTGGCACAATAAAAAAGATCCGACCGGCGGGCCGACCTGCCTTGCCGGACGTACAGCTGGTGGACGGGAAGGCCTGTTAGAATTAAAGGACACTTCCCTGGGCTGAGCTATACTTAGCTGTGGGACCGACTCAGGGGAGGGAAAAGAAAAGAAAAAAAGATAACTTAAAATTATCCGGAGATCCAGGTTTCGAATCCCGATCAGGCGTGGCATTTTCACACGCTACTAAAATTGTCACTCGTCTCTTCGCCTGAAGTAATATCTAACGGTGGTCTCGGAGATTAACAAAAAAGATAACTTAAAATAAGCATATACTGTTAGGAACCTCTTTGCTTTCTACTTGGACTGCTTTTAGCGAAATTTTATTATTACTTTTACATTCCTGCCAAAACCTCTATTTTCTACAGCAGTAGCAGCTAGGAAAGGATCTATACTTTCCCTCCAGAAGACAGCAGAGACAGTGTAGCGGTTGGCCAAAATTGTATGTGTCTTTGTTTATGCAAATGTCGGCGTCTCGGAATGTTTTTTGTCAAAAATGTACAAAAAATGTTATAAAAATTTTTGGAAGATGCATTTTCGTACATATGCTGGCTTGTATTTTTATTAATATCTCCGAAAATGGCTCAACAAATTTCTATCTTATATCAACATAGAAGTATATATTAATACGAACTTACGTTTATTAATTAATGTTATATGAGATAGTACATGTAACACTGATTGCAAAAATGAACAAAATTCTTATTAAAAATTGTTGGGGCCCAGTTCTTGCTCATCAAAATTATCATATATTTATCGTATAATTGCTACAAAAAAAAAATTAACAACAGCCACAACTTCCAAAAAAGGAATAAAGTATTAGAAATTATGAAAATTCAATAAAACTGAAAAAAATCAGCCCCCTTGTTTTTTGGGTTTAAAATCTATTTATCGGAGTAATAACTTGTTTAAATAAACCTGCGTCGATTCGGACCAGTGTTATTCAACAAGGCTAAAAAAAAAAATGTTACTTGATGCCACCTTGGCAGATGGTGTCGTAACTTTCTGTCAAATTTTAATTATTTTGGTTAACGGGTTTCAAGATAAACAAGGTATAAACTATTTAGAGATATTGTTAAATATCCTCCGACCCAAATTCTGATTACATAAAAGTTAGGAATTTTAAACAACTTAATAAGCACTTTCATCGCGCTAAAGCTCAGTTATGTACGAGGTATAGTCAAAAATTTAAAATGGTGAAAACTACCCGTTCTCTATTTTTAATTTTGTTAAATATTTTATTCCCATCAATGCACATTTAAAGAATTCTTTTTGAGCTATTTTTGAAGAACTTATGTTGAGCCAGTCTGGACTTATCGATAAAAAAAACCAATAAAACAACAAAACAGGGCAACTATGTACGGCTACCGGAAATTTCTATAACTTTTTTTGAGATTTCTGGAGATAATGGGTCTTGAAACGTCGACATTTGTAAAAACCCCGACACCCAAAATGTTGGCCGATCACTATATTTTTCCTTTATATTGCAGAAACAATGGAACAAAAGTACGGAAAATTAAAAACGTTAACAAGAGGATTTCAACTTAAAAAAAAAAACTTTATTTTGAATGTATTTTAAATTTTATATATATATATATTTCAACCAGTATTTCCAGCTTGCTGCCAAATTCGGGTGAGTGTGTGTGTGTGTGTGTGTGTGTGTGTGTGTAAAAGCAAATGCAACTACTGCTACCGGCTTGCCAGACCTGTAGCTGCAAATGTAAGTGTAAATGTACCGTTAAAAGTGTAGTCCTGAACAGACTCTGGTCGACCACTCCTGAATCGTACGGTTAATTGGGTAAAACCCAACTACCAAATAGCTCATTGGGCTGGTCTAGTGGTTAACTCGTTATCACAAATCAGTTGATTTCGAAGTCGAAAGTTCTAAGCTTCAAATCCTAGTAACGGTTACTTTTACGCGGATTTGAGTACTAGATGGTGGATACCGGTGTTCTTTGGTGGTTGGGATTCAATTAACCACACATCTCAGGGACGGTCGATCCGAGATTGTACAAAACTATACTTCATTTACATTCATAGAGTCATCCTCATTCATCCTCTGAAGTAATACCTTACGGTGGTTTCGGAGGCTAAACAGAAAAAGAAAGAACTACCAAAGAACACCAGTGTCCACTGTTTAGTATTCAAATCCATATTAAAGAAATCGGTTTTACAAGGAGTTTTAGAACTCTCGACTTCGAAAATCAGCTGATTTTGAGATGATGATTTTAACCACTAGACGGGTTATTTTAATTTATAATAGTATAATCATTCATAATAACACGTTGAAAATATTTAATTAAAATTGCCAACCTCCTGAAAATTATAAATTATATTAATAAGTATTTTTTTTAAATTTATATACTTTCAATTTAAAAACTTTTTTTGTAACAAAGATATATGTACATACCATATATATATATATATATAATAATCATAATTATTATTATTATATATCACATAATTATATATAATCATAAGTAAGATATATGATTTTTTTATACATATATATACTCTGTAATACGATTAGGAAGTAATTTATACCTCCACATTTAAAAACCCTAGTTCCATAATAACAATTAATTTTACTAATCCAATTAATACACCAGAATTTTTAAAGTAAAAATTTCTTTACGCGCACCCCGCTCTTTTGGATGGCATTGAAAAAGTCTGATTTAAAGAGAAACGCAAATTCGTTTAGACTCGGGTGAACCGAAAAGACCCGACCGCAAGAGAGTCTGCTGCGTAGTGAATAAGTCTGGTCTGTCCAGGCTCTGAGGTAAAACGATCATTCGGTTATTATCGGGGAAGCCGAGATTGTCCGAGCGAGAGAGAAGTAGTTGTGTGCGGTTTCTGTTCTTCGTTTTACATTTAATACATTTGTATATGTTATTCGGTGTAAGTGTAACTAGTATAACTATCTTTCAGCGTATACGTTTAATGCATCATCGTTCTAATACTGAAATTTATTATTGAAGAGTCATTCAGTCATTGTGTATGTAAGTAAATTTATATATTTCTTTTATTCAATTTATATATTACGTATTATTATACACACAAAACTAATTTCCATTCCTACATTAACTATTATTTTAAAAAAAACGACACATACTGTAGATCTAATGATTATACGAATGAAAATAAACTATATATATATATATATATATATATATATATACAGTAATATCGTTTATAGTGACCACAAACTTATCTCATGGTTAGTTTGGTATGCTGTTAATACATAAATACAGTATGCACATTGTTTATAATGATATATCAGTTATTATGACTTATTTTTTCTACTGTAATGCAACATTTTATAGTGTAGCTTCAGAAATATTTTGACGGTTAAAATGAGTCACTTTTTTCCTTTATTCCTGCATTTGTGCTATAGTTCTTATTTTTCTTATCTTCTTCCCGTACTAGATTCTTGTAAACTGAAGCAGCCATATTCAATTGTTATTAATCTTTCAACTGTGAGCGTGTCATATCGTACGGGTACAGTATTTTATTTTACTTATCGTAATTCATTCAATAGAAATTTTATTATGACTGCAAAAAACATTCACGATAGAGGAAAAAGCGCACATTTTCTAGCGGCTACGAAAATGATAACGACAATGACGAATGTAATAATGACAATGCGTCTTCAGAGCTGCAACGAAAACCGTTTGCCAGTTTCTCAGTTTTACAGAACTTGTCAATGAAGAAACAAAGAGTGTTGTTTTGATTTAGAAAGGACCTTCAAAAATTATATTACAACACGAAATGTTCGAAACAACAAAATAACCAACCTTTTGCACAAAAAGTAATTTTTACAATTTTTCTCAATTTTTTTTACTCTACCATATTTGTGTTATTGTTGCGTACTTTTTAATAATATTTTGTTGCGGAAATAAATTATTATTATTATTTTTAATGATTATTACTGTACTACAATACCCGTTTAGATGGGTATTAAAGTAGTACCACTAAGCTAAAATATTATTATGTACCACTATTAATATATTAATATATTATTGATAATATAATATATTAATAATATAAATATATTAATATATTAGTACCACTATTAAAATATTAAATATTATTTAAAAGCTAAAATCGTCGGTTCCTTGCAGGTACACTATACACTATATTTACTTATATATTGTTATGTAATATATTTTTTATTAATATTAATTCATGTCTTGTTCTCTATTTCGTCCAAGTAATACCATTAGTAATATTAAGATCATTAATATAATATATATTGTATATTTATTACTTCAAAATGTAATTTTCAAATTTTCAAATTTATTTAATGTAAATTTAATTCTATTATTTTTGTAATATTATTCATCAGTTTGATTTGGATCATTCAGTTGAAACCCAGCTCTTACAGCGATAGAGACTTACAGTTAATTAATTCAATTCATAAAGTTTGTGCTCCAACCGGCAAATCTGCACTACTGATAACATATACATATATAAATATTTATATAGCCTAACATTCTCGGTAACGTAAGAATTCCAACGCGGGGTCATCGATCTAAATCGGTTCACCGATGATCTGTTACGATGGAACAAACATACATAACCCCGAATACCGGTAAATCTTAAGTTTTACCGGTAAATTGTAACATTTACCAAGTCGCTTTGTAAAAGTCCGAAAAAATCTTGAAAACACATTTAATTCGGACTTTTACCAAATAGTTTTGATCGTTATTTACTTTTACCATAGGCTGTTGGTTAAAGTTGACAATTCTGTAATGAAATCGCTCAAAAGTATGAATTTAGAACGGTTTGAACGAACAAAATGACTGTATTTAATGAAAAACGTTCAGTTGGGATTCAAAAATTTTTTCCCGCAACAAAAATTGAAAATAAATTGGGTTAAATAACAATTCGAGTGTTAGACCCAGACTATGTATTTAAGAGTTAACTATTAATTGATTATTCTCACGTTTGAAAATGATTAATTTTAATTCAATTTTTGAACTGAAATCCCGAAATTGAGAAGAGCATTTTTAAATTCACGGTCTTATCTATTTAGAAGTGATTTCGTTACAAAATTGTCAACTTTTACCGACAGAATATGGTAATTGTCCGCAATAACCAAAACGATTCGGTAACCACGGTGGTTCGTTTAGATGAAGAAATATTATTTTAAAATCTATGTTCTTGAGATCTTTTTCATAGGATTAAAATTAAGGCATTATTAATAGTATCAAATTAAGAGAATTTATTAATAGTTTTATTAATGTTCAACCACTGTAAAGTACATTAATCGAATTAAACGTACTTGTATACTATATAACATATCTATATATATTTTTATATGTACCTATGAAACAGATTTATCTGAGAAAGCGATTAACGGGGAAAAAGATTAAACAATAAGCAGAAAGTACGACGTATTAATCGTTTTAAGAAAATAATTACATTTTACCATACTTTTTAAAAACTGAAATTATATTGTATTTTATCGGATCGTTTAGAAAATTTGGTGCTTACGTATTAACGCCACCGCAGCTACAGCTTTATTTAAAAACAAAGTAGTCGATCGGATTTCGGTGGAAAATGGGCCGATATAGAGTTTAATATAAATTCAAAACGGTCTGTTTATTAATTTTAATAAACGGTTATTTATATTTATTTATTTTATAAATATAATTGAACCAAACTTAACCTACGCTTGCTTCGATCGCTAAACTTGACTGATTAACAGGAGTGTTTTGATTATTTAAATAATCATATTTAAATAAATAATAGTAATAATTACTGAATTTATTAAATAAATACTAAAAAAATTACGGTGTTAATTAGTCACCAAGGTTAGCGAGCGAAGCGAGCGTAGGTTAAGTTTGGTTAAATTATATTTATAAAATAAATAAATATAAATAACCGTTTATTAAAATTAATAAAGAGACTGTTCATTTTCTACCGAAATCCGATCGTCTACTTTTTTTAAAAATAAAGCTGTAACTGCGGTGGCGTTAATACGTAAGTACCGAAAATTTTAATGTTTTAATATATTATGAGAACGAGTTTATAACAACGTATTAGGAAAATTAAGAATCTCATTGGGCTGCGCACGGTATATCTACGAATGACAAATCGTAATTAGAATAGTAAATAAAGATAATACTTTAAATCCTCTTTCGCTCATTAAAATTTTAAACTGTGTTCACATACCACATTTTGCTCTAGAAATTAGCCGTAAATAAAACTATTTGTATCCCGTAGGAAACTAAAAAAATAGTATTTATACTTCTCCATTTTCGCTTTATTCCTTATTTTAAAACTAAATTTATATATATTTATATATATATATATATATATATATATATATATATATGCACTATATATAGAGTATTCTCCCTAGACTTTAATAACCTATTCCACTGACATCATAACATCTCGCTTAGACTGATGTCAAATGTCGGACCGGACCCAACTCGAAGCGTGAAAATGATAGTCCGCCCTCACATATTCCCGTGAAATTCCTAACCTGGTCCGGTAACTCTTCTCACCGAACAGCATTGTTTAGGTGTGTCGGTACCAATTATACCGATCAAAAGGGTTTTAATTTTAAAGTATTTATTACGATGTATTTTCATAGGTTTCTGACTTATCGCTAATATATAATGTAATTTTTTCTGTATATTAATTTTGCATCATGGTTAGCAACTTTTCATAAGTCGGTTGCTCATTTCTATTGTTCGTTTTTGTTTTAATATCGCAAAATTAGTGCGGTATTTTATTAAAGAAAGCTGAACGTAAACGTAATAATATAAGTTAATATTTTCAACAACATTACTCAACCTGTATCACATTTATTATTATAATTATAATTATAATTATAATTATTATACGGTGTAGCAATACCGAGAGTATCATATTAAAAATGGTAAGGTAAACATGCACGCATGTACTGAACTTAATATAAAGTGGGGTTACGTTTGGAAATTTCTAGAAAATGAACCCCAAAAACGGTCCCCCACCCCCTGGGGATGTTGAACCCAAACCTTTGCTCCATACACACGAGTCTGTACAAAATTACATCAAAATCGGTTTCTCCTTTCAAAATATATTAAGCTTCAAACACGCCAGTACACGTACTTACAACTTTTTACTTCCTTGTAGGAAGTAAAGGAAGTATTGTAATCGCGAAAACTTTCGGTGTTTAGATTTCAACGAAAATATCCATTTTGACCATCCCTGAATCCATTTTGACTAGTTTCGGGTGACGGTCTGTACGTACGTATATATCACGCATAATTCAAAAACGATTTGCCGTAGGATGTTGAAATTTTGGATTTAATATCCAATTAATATCTAATTTTAGATGTAATAATTAATATATTTTGTTGTAATATCTAATTTTGCACCTCCCCTTTGATTGCAAAAATGACCAAAAATGCCCAAAATCCAAAACATTAGGATTTTTTACTTTTTCTTAACTGCAGTAATAAGCCTTCGTTGAGAGATTTTCAACGATATACAGAGTTATAACCAAATAAAATTCAATTAATGAAATATTTGGATCTTACA
The DNA here is from genome assembly GCF_047948215.1 of Lycorma delicatula. Taxonomy (NCBI): domain Eukaryota; kingdom Metazoa; phylum Arthropoda; class Insecta; order Hemiptera; family Fulgoridae; genus Lycorma; species Lycorma delicatula. The sequence goes on along the minus strand of NC_134458.1, from coordinate 217,617,238 downwards.
GGAGGCACATCGGTTCGAATTCAACTTCATATACGTTTATTTTATATATATATATATATATATGTGTGTATTTTTTTTAAATTTAAATACTCGTATATTGATTTATTAATAATTATTAACCTCTGATTGTAAAAACAAATTTAATAATAAATAATTCAATAATAACACTAAAAAAATCTAAAAAAAGTCAGAAGTTATTAGTGAAATAAAATTTTATGTACTTTTCATTTTAATTCAAAAATGTTACAATCATAAATTAATAATTATTAATAAATCAATACATTTAAATTAAAAAAAAAAAAAAAAACGTTAAAAAATATATGTATATGAAAAGTCAGATTCGTGCCGATGTGTGCATGGTTACGGATCCGACATGTTCTCAGTTACACCACATAATTACTTATTGACGCGAAACAAAATTAATATATAAATTAATATAAATTGCTAACGAAATTTTTAGGGTCATTTTTCTTGAGTGAAATTGAATACTGCGTGTTAGTATTTTGTGATGAAGACACGTAAACAAGTGAAGACAACTATTCACGCACGCAATATGTTTCAAATCGGTGTCCCGAAGCCCGTGCCTTCCCCTTCATAGCGCTACAGTAATATTGATCTTAGGTGATTTTTACTGATTTAACTTTTTAAGAAAAAGGTCACTATAGTTATTTTCTTTCAGAATTAGAAATAATTTTCTTACGTAAAACAATTTTTTTTAAACGTTTAACATTATCTTAGTATATTAGAATAATTTTATTTCCAAAGCCTGTCATGTATTACCTTATACGCATTCTCAAGTGAAAAATTTGAAATTTTGTATTTAGGACTGTTGTAACATCTGGTTGTACACCTCCCTTTTTGATTTCAATCGACATTTAGAATAATAGAGTCTTTTTGTTGGTAATAACCGTGTATATTAAATCTGATTATTTATTATTAATTGAAAATTATAATTTAGAATCGTATTACTTTTGGATTTTCTTAGAAAAATCTTCTAAAAAGTGTATATTTATTTAAAAAATCATTTTATTTAATTATTTGACAGAACAATAAAATACAATGTTATGCTAGTATTAACTGTACGCTTTTCAATTGTATTCAATTTAAAATGATTGTTGAAAATTACTTTATTAATTACCGTTAATATTTGAATTCAAATAATATATTTTTTTTTTAATATTTGTATTTACTTACTAGAAAAATTATCTTAATTTATAGTAAGAATGATTTATAAATTATTAATTTCAAAATACTTATTCTATCTTTCAAATTTCTATTTCTATTTAATTAAAATGTATATTTCAATGACATTTTTTTGTTATGGGTTTTTTGTGATTCTGGTCGTAGAAAAAGTATAGTACATAACTCGATTTGTAATACATATTACGCACTCGTGAAAATACGTAACTTTATCGATTGTGAGTAATATTCTTCTTACAACTCTTGGTACATAATATATACGCTATTCTAGATCAGCACTAGTCCTATCTTCGTGAGTTGCTGATTAATAAGAGTCAGATCTCTGGTGTGTCGTATAAATGATAGTTAATGATAATTAAACAATTATATTTAGTTAACTTCCTGTATACCGGTTAAATAAAGTTTAAATGAAGCGCAGCAAAAATGTATATATGTAATTTGATAGGTGTACAAGGAAGTCATGTGGTGTCCAGATCAGATTTTTTTTTTACATACTTTAAGAATAGCATGTAATGGGTTCTACAGATACCACTTGCAATTTCCTCCGCGAAGGGAGTGCATTGGTCTCCCCAAAAACTAGGGCCAAATCGGTTACATTCCTACAAGACGGAAAGGCGCTAGTACGGAAAGTGGACGGATTGTCGGGGGATTGCGTAGAGAGAAGGACCGAAACATTCTGTTAATATCCCGATGAATAACTCAAGTAAAATACTTGGAAACCCGATCTACAAAGAACCGGAATCCCAAACTCCTTCCATCTTAAACTAAAAATAAATAAATAACCGTCAGATAATTAGAAAGATTCAGCAGCAAGGAACTTATATCCAGGCTCTGCGATGAATAAGGGAATAAAATACCCTTCGATACTCTTCAGTTTGGGGAACAGATCCTTTTTCACAGCTAATGTTCAGGCAACATCGAAAAATTAAGTTTTCCATAACGGGTTATTCATTAAAAGATGTCATTTTGAATTTAAGACGTTATGTTTAAAAATCACACGTAGATATTATTTATTAACAGCTATCAAAAACAATACAAATTGTAAATGCATTGATATACTCTCCAACAGTACAAAGAAATTATGAAAATTTAGTAAAAAAGTTATGAACATTTCACGGAGAGTTCTTGATGATTTTAGTCGTAATCAAGCACATCTTATTGAAAAAATAATTTCTAGATTTGAGAAAACTGACCGAGTTACTGATACGAAAACCCAAATCTGTCATTATAATCCCAGGTTATCAGAAAACATTACCGGTCGTAGCTAAAAGTGTCGGTAAAAACCCAAGTTAATTAATTCAAATCGTTTCACAACAATTAGCCATTTCAAAGATATGGCTAAATACATCACATTTTGTATAAAGATTCTGGAGTACGTACTTACTAAGGGCGTTTGATGCAACAATTACAACCGTGAAATTTTACTCAACGACTTGGCTTTCGTCGATCGGGTAACGGAAAAGAAGGTAGATAAGAATAAACAAAACTACCGTGTGTGGGGCCTCGAAAGCCCTAGAATTATTCTTACCGATTGTTTCTATACACAGATATGATTTATTAGTCCTACTTTTGAGCCGGAAGTATGATCGGGCCGTATTTTATCGAAAAGATGAAGTTGCTGCGGTTGCAGTTACGTTTGCGCTAAGCTAACTGACTTCATGTGTCTTAAATTGGAAGAACTGGACGTGGTTGCTCTTATTTCCAACAAGATAGCGCTTCGAGCAACACGAGCCGTCAAATGATTGCATTATTACGTTAGAAATTCCCAGAAAGGGTGTTCTTACGAATCGGGGACATCAGAAGATCCTTCAATCTAACAGTTCTTTACTTTTTGTTTTGGGGTTTTGTGGAGAGCAATTTCTACGCCATTAATCCATAAATAGCTAAACTGCTTAAATAGAATGTCAAACTATTATTATTATTCGATGAATATTACCACAATTATATGAAAAAGTTATACAGAACTTACTTCACAGGATTATCATTTTTAGCAGAACTTGAGCCGGTAGTTTATGATATATAAATATGTGTTCCACATTTAATTGTAAACATTTCGTACTTTGTATTGAAATAAAGTTATTGACAATTTAAAAAAAAAAGAAAATCTTATTATTAATTTAAAATGACACTTTCAGTGAAAAACCGTTTCTTTAAGTGCGTAAAAATATTCAGCTGTAACTTATAAACATGTGCTTGTAATATTTTATTAAATAAAATTGTAGGGTTTTATAAAAGTAATTAATTAATTATAAGGTACATTATTTAGTATTCTTTATAGATTAAGTTATTTAATGAAAATTATTTTTATTTTAACAATAAATAGTATACAAACCTGAGACGTTAACCATATGTTCACTGATTTCATTCGTAATGTATATTATATACATGAAAAAAAAAAAAAAAAAATTTTATTGCATTAAAAGAATGCGTAGCATTAGAGGTTAGACATATAAATAGTGTTTAAATATTTTCCAAATACTTTGTACAAAACGAACAATTTATGTTATAAAAATTAAAAATGTTTGTCGCCAAAATAAATATTACCAGTTAACTGGAAAATAATAATGAAACAAAGTTAATATTGATGTTAAATTACAGGTAATCAACCAAACAATAACAACATTACGTACGATTAAAGAACTAAATCAATCATCAAAATAAATGAGAAAACAGAATCGCATTAAAAACTGTTTATAAAAATGTTTCTATGTGTTTTAATAATAAAGTAACTTTATTTTAACCGTGTTTTTTTTAGTGTAATCTTACTTTTTGATTTGTAATATAAAGGTGCACCATCTACGGTCATAAAAAGCAGAAATGTTTCGCAAAATATTTTATAGAGCACAAATATATATATATGATAATAATATACATATATAAACAACCATAATGAAATAAATTTAAATTTAGTGTTATTTTTAATATGTAAAAACAAATAAAATATTATAAAAACTTAGAATTTTTCAATTTTATCGATAGGAAATATGTAAAAAAAATGTATAAAAACAAGGGGCCATTTTATGTAAATAATAAAAAAGTAATTAAAATTTAGATATAATAGTTTACTTTCAAAAATCGTTTGAAATTGAAAGTTACAAGGAAGGATTAGCATAGGGTAGAAGAAATTTAGAAAATAATAAGGAAAAAAATTTAAGAAAATATTTAAAGATCTGATGAATTTAACATTGAAGGCTAACGTTTTAACAGTGTGTATCATTCAGGAATATTGTACGAGTCGCAGATGTGGACAACTGCAAAGAAAATAAATTACAGTTCTTTAGTTATCAAAATTTAGCTGTTTAGTACTTAGGGATTAGAAAAACTGATATAAGGGAAACGTAGATATAAAGAGTGGGAAGTCGGTAAAAAGAAGCTCATGTAAATAAATGGAAACGGGCGGGTAGTCTTGAAAGTTTAGATGATGACAGATAGGCTAAGTTGTTGATAGAATGCATCTCAAGAGATATGAAACGGAGGATGGGAAGACCGGTGACTAGATGACGGGATGAAATGGTGAAAATGATGAGGACGAGTGGTGGTGCTTGGTCTCTAGAGATAGAATGATGCGCAAGAGAGTAATAAAACAGGCTTTTGGTTGAAGTGGTATCGTCTAAACTTATGTGAAAGACTTTGTGAAGTGATAAATGGAATGAAACAGTTTATGAACATTTTTAACCCGTAATAAAGTTAGATATGATTTTTATTCGAATAAATTTTATAAATTTTTGTTACATTTGTATATAAAATTCAATAGTTTTAGCGAAACTTAAGTTTTTGACAACATTTCTGTCACTATTTCCCCATAAAGTGGATGACAATAAAGCTGTTATTATTATTAAAATATTTGACCCCAGTTTATGATATTAAGTGGAAACAATGTGAATACATTTACATAAGTAAAACCAATACGTCATTTAATATAAGACTTTTAGAAGAAAATGAAATAAAAATATATAAGTCGTATATATAAAACCTTTTAAAATATCTTAGCAACTCATAAAAAAAAAAAACATCATAAATTATATATTTTTTTAAAAATGGAAATTTTATATGTAAATAATAATATTAATTAGACAAATTTAAAAAAATAAAAATTAATGAATTCATAGATAGATTAACAAGAAGGGTTTTTCGTTTACTTGATCGATGAAAGGTTAATAACGTCATGTTGGCTACGTTATTTAATAAAATACTTATTCTTTAATTAAATTTAAAATAATAATTTGAAATGAACAAAACACAGCCTTTTAAAACTTCATTTTTATTATTTCATACAGTAATAAAAATTTAGTAGTTATAGTATAAAACTGCTTACATAAAAGAAGGTGTATCCAATAACGGCATCTTTTAATGTAAAGTTTGAATCTATTGTTAAGACAAATACAGAGTGTAAAAAATGAATATCGGGATTTTAAGGCTATTTTATTTCTCTTACATTTGACTTACAGTAATGAATTACAAATAAAATGAAAGAATAAATCTTACAGTTTTTCCCTACAGGTGATAATTGTGAGCATCCTGACTCGGTCGCCACGCCACTCCCACCGTACCCTTATGGGCTTTTCCGGTGGTCACCTTCATTACCTCGGTACCGATGCGTTTGCCACAACTGACATTCCCGTCGGTGTACTACTAACATAATTTCATAAAGAAAAAAACATCATGACAAGTCTTAAATAAGACTGAATGGACTACACGGTAATGAAGGAACTGATCTACCTACTGGAAATAGGCAAAAACACGAAACGTAAAACATAAAGCGTAAAACAAGAACACTAAATCGCAATAACAGTAACAAAACTAACACTAAATACACAACAAAAATATGAGCAAAACATAAATATTATAATACAACAACAAAACTTAAAGCGGGAAAACCCAAGCAGAACCCTAAATCCCCTCAGCAATTCTTTCCTTTGCAAGATAAGTTATGAAATTCTCCACAAAAACCGATTCGGCCCGGTTCCCCCGATTAGCGCGGGGATCTAGCGCCGACCCGATAATATCAGCAGCGCATCAGCTTGCATTTCACACATTGATATAACATATGGTAAGCGTCATCTAATTGTCCACATTGCGGACACATTCCGGAGTCTACTAGGCCGAATTTCAGCAGTCTGTCCCGAAAAGCGCCATGTCCAGAAAGAGATTGCATTACGTATTTATTAGGGTGTACCCAAGAGGCGTCCCGCAAACTAACAACATTTGGGAAGAGATCACGCATATAACGCTCATCTGCCTCATCGCATCTGGCTTGCCGCACGGCATCGCCATGTTATTCAATTTCTTGAACTTTCTCTGAAGTCAGCTCACCGGACTTTTTTGCAACGTAACGCTTTCGCTTCTCTGAAGGAATCAAATCTATCGGTTTCACGCCTGCAATCACCAAGATCGCCTTCCGTGAAATTGTACAGTAACCGCCCGTTACCGTTAACGATATAAGGAGTTGAGCCCTCGATAAAATATCCCGATAACTTTTAAATTTTAGACTCTCCGCCCAAACAGGCGCCACATATAGCACAATAGCCTCGCACACGACCTCATATAGGATACTCGTAGCCTTGAAATTAAGACCCCCTATCAGAATTGATCACACGTCGAGTACCAAAGAAGGCATTACAGGCCTTCCCCGCGACGTATTGAAGGTGCTTCTTAAATTGTAATTTCTCATCAAAAAACACCCCGAGATACTTTTGAACCTAAACATACTTTAGCCTGTCTCGAAACGGACTCGCTGACTCACTGCCAAACTGCCTTTGAGGAGCATCATTGTGGCCTTCTCCGAAGGGTTGAACATCATTTTATGTTGATAACACAGCTCAAGTATCCTGCAAGACTGAGTGGCTCGGAGCTCAACCTTCCTTCGACCAGGAAGAATCCATCATCGGCATAAGCCACGATGCGACCTCAGCCGCATTAATTTCAACGATATATTTAGATACAATATTTACGATAAATTAAAAAACGAGGTATTGAAATAAAGGAAGCAGATCTATTTAAATTTTAAGATAACAAAAAAAAAATACTGTTTCTAAATAAAATATGAATTTTTCTAACTTTTCTTTATTTTATTCAACTTATCTTACAGGATTTTGTTCAGAATTAAATTTTCTACAAATTTTGTTTAAAATATGTTTATCACCCGTTTAACAAAGTTATTGTACGTCAAACATAAAAAACAGGAGTTTTTACACCAATTTATTGGATTTCACCTCATATTTCTCAAAAACTACGGCAGATACGTTCTGGAACCAAATTTTTTCAATTTTTCAAATCAATCACCATAAGAAATCACTAATTGTGTTCCTAAAAATTTCGTGTTTAAAAAGAATACAATTCTACTGGAGGAATATATTTTTAATACAGTTCAAAAAGAAAAATGAGGGAGACACCGATTCGACCGACATGAATCTTTTTTTTTAGTTGTAATTATTATTTTTTATCGATAGAATTCTTCTAATTTTTCTGTAAATATTTATTTCAGATAACTAAAGTAAAATATATTTTAAAAAGAAAATTAAATTTTTACATACACCGATTAAAAATATTGATTATATTTATCTATCATCCTGATCGGTTAGTAATCGAATTACATTTTTATGGCGAAATATATCGAGTCGAGTATGCCGGGTGTTCAAATAGTACGGCAACTTTTACGTAACGTTTTAACCCTTAAAAATAAAAAAATGACCCTGCTTCGAATCGTTTCGGAACTTATCGTTAGAACTCATCGTTTTTTGAACCGCCTTTTTATTACTTCCAGTAATAATACTCGTAAAAATATTTTTTATATGAGACCGCTACTTTTCAAGCACACAGATATTCGCCATCGGGGGAAAATTTAAATGGAAAAGGAAAAATATGATATGCAGAATGTTCTTTAAAGGTGAGGCCAAACTCTAGAAAGTGATTTTATTTAACGTACTAAAGAAAAAATGTCCAGTAAACATAGGTCCGAAAACGCATATTTTTCTGTCTGTTTGCCATTTTGTTTTTTATGAAAAAAATTTCAAAAACGGTTAGAGGTAACGGAATAAAATTTTGTACTTTTTTTAAACTAACATTTTTTAATAGGGCAAAAAATAACGGTACTCTTCATTGAAAAATTTCAGTACGGCGGTCGTTTCAATTTTTCAATCTTAAATATAAGATAAGTCGGTGACTCATTTGATAATCAAATTTTCTGATTAAAATCGCTTAAATTAACAATTTTAATCAGAGACCATGCTAATAAAAAAAACAAGATGGCCGCCATATCGGTTTAGGCCTACTTTTTGCAATAAATCAGTTGTTTGTCGTCGGATTTTTACGACTAAGGTGTCATTTTGTTCGCAAAAAGATTATTCATAATTTTTATAATATAATATAATTTGATAAATCAAATAATTTGTACGATATTTAAAATTGAAAAATTAAAACCACCGCCATTTTGAAATTTGTCCACAAAGAGTATAGTTTTTTTCCTATTAAAAAATTAGAGTTTAAAATAAATTACATCTTATTGCTTTATCTCCAATCGTTCTTAAAAAATAATTATTTTCTTAAAAAACACGAAACGGCGGACAGACAGAAAAATATGCGTTTTTCACTGGAATTTTTCTTCAGTATGTTAAGTAGAATAATTTCCTAACTTTGGCCTCACCTTTAAAGGACACTCTGTATAATTTTAAAGTGCCATAAGAATTTTTGGATTACCACCCGAACCAATATGACCGCCATTTAATGTCTTTCAAAGCTAGTTTCAATAACGGTCTACAGCCACACACCTATAAACTTCTGTTTAATAGTGAAACCTCTTCTCTTACCTCTAAAGGCTAAGTTTAGCGGTTTGTGATCACTACTTGGGGTGTATTATAGGTCACTTTTGAAAGTAGCTATGAAAAATGTTAAATGACCGCAATTTTGATTTGGATTGTTGTAGCCCAAAGTTTCTTTGTTAAAAATTATGTTTTTCACTGTCCTTTGAAGTAACCTATCACAGCCGTACTTCTTCCGTTTAATATATTTTAGTTACTTCCCTTCACACTAGGGAGTGAGGCTGTATCATACCGAAAAGTATAACTTTTCAAGTTATTAGTGTTTTGTAAATCTTAATTTTTTTTCGACACCGGCCATTGTAGGAGCACAGAAAATATTTAAATTCCGGGTAGTCTTTTAGTCCTTCATTACTTTTTCATTCTTTCATTGTACTGCTTCCTTCTTTCTTCCGACCGCTTTAGGTTAGCATATTCTTTCTTCTCCTTCTGAACTTCTTTGAATTCTAAGATCTTCCTAAGCTCTTCTGTCTTTTAAGTCTGTCACATTTATGTTTGCTACCCTTAGATTCCCTTTAACTAGTATGAACCGTTTAACGTTTATCTTATAACCATTACATTTCTCAAGGATTCTATTCATAAGATTGTTTGAATCGATTCTTGTCAGACATCCGTAGCATGTCAGCCTTTGCTTACGTATTACTTGCTCGGTTCTTCCTATACCCCGGTAATTCCTCATTCTTTCTTAATTTCCAACCGTTGTTAGATTTTCTAACGTGGAAAGACACTCGCATTCTACCGCGTATTCTGGTCGAGTTACAATAGTGCCCGATGTTACTCATCCTTGAAATCGGTTTCTTATTCTGCACATCTTTCCTAAGGCCATAGGACCTTAGGAATAATCTTATCGATCGTGTTTGTTTCCTTGTGCGTTCCATCTTGTCGAATAATTTCATCCGAGTGCCTAAATTGGCTCGTCTTCTTAATTCTTCCGATCTCTGTCCGCAACAATTTTGGCGCGTTCTTAATATTCGTGGTATAATCTTTCATTTGTTTATCGTTTAACGGTTGAAAACTTATTCAAGGGTTACAGTATTTTATTAACACTCTGTATATATAAAGTCGGATGACATTGTGACATTTACAGTATTTTCGTGTTAAATTTCAAGAATTAGTTAAAAAACCTACGTTTTTCGCTGTCATTTAGTAATTTCTTTTTAGTATTTACACCGCTGTTAAGCTCTTTCACTTATATGTTTCTTGCAAATGGAACTTTTGGATTTACGGTTTTTGTAAGCGTATGGATTTCTTAAATACAAGTAAAAGTAAAAAAAATAACTTAAATTGGAATGAATAAAAAACAAATCGATTTCAACAATCGTACTAAAAGTAAAAGGTACAAATACTTTTAAAGAGAAAAACGCAATAACAAGTAAACGTTATTTTAGTTCTTTTAATTTTTGTTTTTTAAAATCTGTGCTAAATTAAAAATTAAGTATTATTTAAATACGCTAATTATTAATTTTGGACTGACTTGAAGAATCGAAATTTAGAGACCTGAAAAAAATAGATTTTTTGCCATTTTAAATTCCGTTTTATTACAACATTTTAAGCAGATTTTGTCTGACTTATAAAGCATCCTATTTTATTAAAAACATACTAGAATTGTAGGAAATGAGGTATTTATATTAGCCCACCGGGTCGGTCTAGTGGTAAATTCAACGTCACAAATCATTTATTTAACAGCTAATTTTCGGTAATTTACCGGGAATTAGAAAGAATTGAGGAAGTAATACGTAAGCAAAGACTGGCATGCTACGGACATCTGACAAGAATGAATTCAAACAATCTTATGAACAGAATCCTTGAGAAATGTAACGGTGATAAGACAAACGTTAAACGGTTCATACTAGTTAAAGGGAATCTAAGGGTAGCAAACATAAACGTGACGGTTTTAAAAGACAGAAGATTATTTAGAAAAATCTTAGAATTCAAAGGAATCCAGAAGGAGAAGAAAGATTGTGCAACCAAATCGAAGATTTACTAGGTTTTACTAGGTTCAATTCCTAGTAAAAGTTGGTTGCTTTTTATGTAGATTTGACTACTAGACTGTGGTGATACCGGGACATTTCAGAAGTGGTATGCCTGAGTCTGAACAAAACTAAACTTAATATACATATCATCCTCATCTCGTTTGGGTGGGAAGGAGTTACTTATTGTTCAGTAATTGAACAAATTGCAACATATTAGGAAATGTATGTACGAGGCAAAAAAATGTTTAAAAATAAATTAGCTCTTATTATTAAATAAACAAAACTTTCTTTTTTATACCACTTTTTTATTTTACTGCTATTTTTTGCTGTTTTTCTTTTTAATTAATTAAATATTCTGAATAAAATACTGTTTTATCGCATTTAAAAAAATATATTACTAGCATTATTTGGATTTAATTGTAAAAAACGGTTTACTTTTTATTAAAAATAAAAATGTTAAATGTAAAGACTTCTTTTTGTTTGACTCGGCAAAAAGCTTTGTTAGAGTTCCTTTCTGTTTTCACTTTTTTTTCTGTATTGTTAGGAACTCATAACAATTTAAACCGCTTATTTTTTTTTTTAATTGCGGCTTTTATCTTTTGATTTTTCAACCGGGAAAAGTCACTACTATAATATATATTAACAGGTATTTATTTTAATTAAATTACATACAAATTAAATTCCAATATCATATGCGCATATGAAACTGGAACTTTAATTTTAACAAATTTATAAATTTTTAAATTGAGGAATTTCTATCTAATATTCTTTTACGCTGTATATATTTATTTTATTTATAAAAAGATTTCTATTCTTAAAATTTAAAAGATTTGTTTTCTTTTTTAATGATTTTACTAGAATTCTTTTTTGTGACACACTGTGCTATCATTCTACATTTTTATGTTTGAATATAAAATGCTAAGAGAGAAGTTTTCTTTGAAGAATAATTTCCCTTGTTTTGTTTTAAAACAATAGTTTTTATAATAATAAAAAAAGAGAGAAAAACCCGCTTTGAGGTAAATAACACGCATTTTTTAAATGGAAATATTGTGTTCATTTTACTTTCGTATCTAACAATACTTAATTTTGTTATTCTACAATAGACTTATTTCTATGGGAATAAATTAATATTTTCAGTAAATTTTTTGTTACTTTTTTTCTTTAAAAACTGTATTTTATTTATTATTTTCTTTTTTTTATTAGGATTTAATATAGTTTAAGAAAATTTAAATTATAGTTACCGGCTTTGAACGTATCGGTACATTTAATTCCAAAATATGTTTTCTTTCTATAGAATTATAAATCGCTAAATATCCAGAAAATTAAAAATAAAGGATTTGCCTATAAAATGCACGACCAATCTCTCAAAACTATTCATATAATCTTATTAACCTAAAAAAATTAAAACGTTTTTATTTTATTATCGTACATTTTGTTCTAGATCTCGAGTAGGTATTTCGACAGTTTTTACCTCTCCTTAGAAATTTCGGTTAATCAGAGGTTAGATTTTTAAGGCGGTTGATTATAATTAGTAGAAAACTAGAGGTAGCTAGCGGGTTATAAGCAAATTTACTTTCTCTAATACTCATTTTCTTCTATAATTATAAATTTAAGTAGAGAATTTTAATGTTTATGCCGGATTGAGAAAATTGAATATCCAAAGGTTGTATTTTAGGTTAGTTGAAAATCCAACAGAATAGCAGAAAGTAACAGATAACGTAACAGATAAATAAAAGTGATCGGCATGCTTATATGCCGCTCGCTTACGTTTTACTATCCTGGTAGGTTGAAATAGAATATCTAGAAAAATAGCTCACGTGCTGCCAGGAATAAAAAATAATGTTTAATAAACAAACTACTTGAAAATCTGTCAAAGTATAGATGAAAACCTAAATTTGCTTGTCCATATATTTACAGCTCTCGGATTGGTAGCTTATTCTACCTATACTGAGTTCTGAATTTAATAGACTGGGACAGTGCAGGCGAGGAAGCGATAGATAAATTATACAAACTGGTGTGTAATATTTATGAAAAATTTCATTTAAGAAAGCAGGACCAGATAAATGTGAAGAATACAGAACAATTAGCTTAACTACCCGCGCATAAAAAATCTTAATTAGATCTCTGTACAGAAGAATTGAGAGGAGAGTAGAACAAGTGTTAGGAGAAGACCGATTCGGTTTTAGGAAAAGTATTGGAACAAGGGAAGCAATTTTAGCGCTCAGATTAATAGTAGAAGGCTAAAGAAAAACAAACCGACATATTTGGCGTTTATAGACTTAGAAAAGGCATTTGATATCGTTGACTGGAGTAAAAGGTTCAGCATTTAAAAAAAATTAAGGCTCAAGAATAGAGATAGAAGAACAATCGCTAACATTTACAGGAACCAAACTGCAACAGTAATAATCGAACATAAGAAAGAAGCCGTAATAAAAAAGGGAGTCCGACAAGGATGTTCCCTATCCCCGTAACGTTTTAATCTTTACATAGAACTAGCGGTTAATAATGTTAGAACCATTTAGATCCGCATTAACAGTGCAAGATGAAAATATAAAGATGACACGATTTGCTGATGATGTAGTAATTCTAGCCGAGAGTAAAAAAGATTTAGAAGAAACAATGAACGGCATGGATGAACTCCTATACAAGAACTACCGCGTGAAAATAAACAAGAACAAAACCAAAGTAATGAAATATTGTAGAAATAATGTAGATGGACCGTTGAATATAAAAATAGGAAGAGAAAAGATTACGGAGGTAGAAGAATTTTGTTATTTGGGAAGTAGAATTACTAAAGATGGAAGAAGCAGACGATATAAAATGCCGAGAAGCACAGGCGAAACGATCTTCAGTTAGGAATGTAATTTGTTTACATCAAAAATTAATTTAAACGTTAGGAAAACATTTTTGGAAGTATATGTTCGGAGCGTAGCTTTGTATGGAAGTGAAACTTGGACGGTCTGAGAGTACCTGAGAAGAAAAGATTAGAAGCTTTTGAAATGCGGCGCTATAGGAGAATGTTAAAAATCAGATAGGTAGATAAAGTGACAAATTAAGAGGTGTTGCGAAAAATTGATGAAGAAAGAAGCGTTTGGAAAAATATAGTTAAAAGAAGAGACAGACTAACGGTCACATATTAAGGCATCCTGGAATAGTCGCTTTGATATTGGAGGGACAGGTAAAAGGGAAAAATTGTCCAGGCTGGCAGCGTTTGGAATATGTAAAACAAATTTTTAGGGATGTAGGATGTAGGAAGTATACCGAAATGAAACGACTGGCACTAGATAGGCAATCTTGGAGAGCTGCATCAAACCAGTCAAATGACTGAAGACAAAAAAAAATGCTACCTATTAATCTTTGTTTAAGTTTCAGTAATATTTCATAAATTTATAGTGCGTGTAGGCGCGCATTCGCGAGCGTATGTGAGAATGAGGGAGAGAAAAAGAGAGTGTACTGGAATAAAAATAAATTTCTAAAATCTATTTTGAAATAAATAGGAAATTTATATTTTTATAAACATTTAAATTTAATTAACTTTTTTAAGTAAAAACTTTTACTTATATTAATTAATAAAGTAATTTAACTAAATTAATTATAATAGAGATAAAGTAGCATTATAATTTTACGCGTATCCATAAAAATTATCCTAAATTACATTTGTCAGTTCATGTGACCACAAAGTTTACAAGAAAACCGTTTATTACTGTTTAACTAAACTCCAGAACTAATTTTCATATCTAAAGAGTATTACTACTTAGTCTGATAGTACGGGTCTCTATAATCTCCTCCGGGATTCACTCCATTAACAACGCAAAAAATTTCAGTATTATTCCTATTATGATTAAACCGTTAGATTACAAAGAGTGTTCTACGTTTGGAGTCCAGCATTAAACTCAATAGTAATATAGCTGTATCCTTCTTTCCTCCTGGAATCTGTTTAATTTAAAAAACGTTTAATATTTCAAAATTATAAATATTTATTTTCAAACAAACAAATTTGATTTGGGCGCTAGATGACTTACTTGACGCCTATTAAATTATATATACAATATTTTTTTTTTTTTTAATGAAAAGTACTTAAAATTTTATTTTCTTAATAACTTCTGATAATTTTTCATATTTTTTTTTTTTATTGTGAATTTATGGTAAAAATTTTTTTTTTTTTGTTTTACAATAAGAAGTTAATAATTATTAATTAATCAATATATTTAAAATTAAAAAAAATGTTAATAAAAAGGAAATGAAGTCAAATTCGAACCGATGTACCTTCCCGTTGTAAGATTCAAATATTTCATTAATTAAAATTTTATTTGGCTATAACTCTAGAACCGATGTAAATAAGTACCACTTATGTTATATCGTTGAAAAGCTCTCGATGAGGGCTTGTTACTGCAGTTAAAATAATCCGAAATCCAATTTTTTTGAATTTTGGGCTTTTCTGAACACTTTTGGTCCAGGCAATTGCAATCGAAAGAGGAGGTTCATAATTAGATGCTACAACAGTTCTAAATCCAAAATTTCAACATTCTACGGCTAATATTTTTTGTTATGCGAGATACATACGTACGTACAGACTTCACGCCGAAACTAGACAAAATAGATTCAGGGATGGTCAAAATGGATATTTTCATTAAAATCTGAGAACCGAAATTTTTCACGATTACAGTACTTCCTTGTACGAATGTATGAAAGTTTTCTTTTCGGTTCAGAGTACAAGGAATACTCTCAGAATTAGTAGAATCGTATATTTTAAATAATGAAATTCTGAATCGACTCGTAATTAATATGGCACAGATAATAATTAGTTAATGTTGAGGAAAACAGGACGTTATCCTTCGTGGATTACTTTTCTTTATATTTACCAAATAGAAAATAGTCTCCATATTTTTTTCTTAACCAATGTCACTCCTGTTTTAATCATACAAACAATAAGGATTGTATATCCAAATTTTACGTACATTTATAATTAGATAAGTTTTTTATTCAGATCAAAAAATAATTTAGGTTGTATAAATCACTCAGATTTGTAGATGTATTGTTACATGAATAACTAAAAAGGAACTGTTTTATCTTTGCGTGGAACGATGAAGGAAAAAAATTTGTGAATGCAGCATTTGCCGAGTACAAAATTATTGATTAAAACAGAGTAGTGGTTATAATCCATATTAATACATACGAGTAATAATTTTATGAATTAATATTGACGAAAATATTTAAAGATATTAAAAAAAAAGAAATAAATAAAAAAAAAAAATATTTAAAAAAAACTTTGAAGGGTATATCGAAGTATTACGTTAAATATTCAGGTATATCTATTATTTTAAAATTGTTTATAAACTATTCAAGAGAAAAGTATTAATTAAAAAAGTGAAACGTTTTAATAAACTGGTCCGTAGATAGGTTTAAAATAATTTATTAAAAAAAAAAACAATAGAAACATGAAGTTTATTCTCGTTAAAGTACACAACATTCTATAATTCAAAAGTAGTTTTGTTATCTACCTTTAAAAAGTTTTTTTTTATAGGAATAAATGATTTTATATATATTAAAGGAAAACTTGCGTACTTTTAAATCGTTATAATTTATTTAGAAAAAAAATTAATTTTACGTAAATCATAATTATCGATTTTCTGCCGTTAATTATACAGTACGGGTTCGATGTGTGTCTTGACAAAACCCATTATATGATGTACGATTAATAAGTAATGCGAAGAAAGAATAAGGATAAGAAAAAAATATTATAAAGAAATGATAATCTAATGAATGTTGATTGTGAGATGAGATAAGAAAGATAAGCAGATCCAAAGAAACAGGCACATTAAAGTCCTCTTAAAGAAGAATGTCTCCATTTCACCCACATGATGTAAAATATCGTGATATCTTTAGTTAGTGCGCAAACCGCGCACATTGTTGAACTTTTTTTGATTATCATACACCGTTTATTGTACGGAACGCAAAGGAAGAGTGAGTTTATTACTTCCCAACTAATCGCAGAACCTGGACAAAGTCCCTTGCTTCTGCGTCTTTCTTTTTATCGGTCGGGTTATTGGTTATTAATGGCGGTTATAGATTCTCATGTTTCATTTATAAACGGATTTGGTTTTTACTGTTTCGGTCCTGATCGTGGAAGACTAGGCGTATATGAGCCTTGTACTCCCGGCGTTTCGGTGCTAGCACCCCTTTCTGGCTAACAGGAATACGCCTACAGGGGGCTCTAGTTTTTAGAGGAAGCAATGCGCTTCCTTCTCCGGAGGGAGTAGCATATGTTGGCTGAAATAAAATTGTAAGTTAGGAAAGGTAGTTGGTAAGGAGAAACTAGGGAACTTCTTCTTGGCTGCCCTTCGTGCTGCTGCTCTGCTGGGCCTCGGTCTGCCCAACTCCAATCCGTGGCGATGGGTCGCGTTCTGGTTCTTCGTTCTCTTTCTTCTTCTTTTTCTTCTGTGTTCTTCTTTTTTTCTTTGTCCTGCCTTTCAAGTTTACTTTAATAATGTTTTCATTCTCCGAAAATCAAAGAGCAATCCAAGAACAGTTTCGGGAAATAAACACACTCACCGATTCTAAAAATTTGTGATAAGTTGAAGCATCTTATTAAACAGTAGACCTGTAAGCTGGACTTCATATTTGTAGATATATAAAATAATATTCCTTTTATATACGTGTATATTATAATCTCATAAGTATTAGTGGAAGTTTTTAAATAAAGAGCTCATACGGAAACTCTTTTTTTTTAGGATTACTACAATAATAATTGAAATTTGTAAGAAGTTTATCGACAGTTTGACATCAATTTCGTTTTTCCCTCGGGATGAGTTACCTTATACTCTTCAGGTTTTGTTATGTTACTCTCTCAGAAATCGCTTGTGCTAAGAAAGTATAAAATGTTTTAAAAAAACAGATACCTAGTATCTACGGGCTATACACGTACATAACAGGCTATATAGTGACTACAAGCAAATTATATATAAGTATTATTTGAACTTATTACATTACTATGTTCAGACGGTTACTGAATAGTACAGTTGCAGAATGCCGCAATGAATCTTGAAGTTTTAACACCTATTCGCATTAAAAAATGTGAATAAACAACAGCAGTTGAGTGTCGCTACTCGCTCTTCCAAGTTCAAAGAATGAAAAAAAAAGCGGTTAGAAAAATTAGCCGAAAATTCCTTAGTTTAGTAAAACATTTAAATTTGACATAATTTATATATAAATAAATAATTAAATCAAATTAAATTTAAAAGTGTAATAACGTTTCAAATATAACTATACATTGAGATGATAAAATCTCAAAAAAATTGTGTTCTGCGATCCAGTATGACACCCCAATATATCTTAAGAAGAGCCGTTCGGTGTTAGATAACGAAGTAAATGTTACGATAAAAGGATAGCGGAATGATTCTCGGAGTGTAGCTGACCCTACCGTGGCACCAACATAAGGACTGGTTGCGCCACATGTTTGAATCATTTTAATCAGGTACGGGCATATCACGATTTAGATATTGATTCCCGGGATATAAATTGTTTGAATTGATCTCGTTTCCTTCAAATAGTTTATTAAAATATTTACACCCTATTATACGTGTACATTTTTAATCTAGAATAGGGCGTTAAAAGATTTAATTTATGTTAGGTGTATGGCCATGAACATCCGAATTACATTTTAGACTTTCTATATTATATTTAACTTAAATTATCATTTACAGCCATAATTTATGAAAATATATATATATATATTTTATACATATATATATATATATATATATATATATATATATATGTATGTATAGAGAGAGAGAGAAAATAAAGGCTCACAATTCTATTAAACTTAAACCAAGGTTTATAAATGGATTAATGCAGGCACCACTGATAATTCTTACAGCTTTCTTTTGAATTAAGTTGAATTCCCGAAATCTTTAATATGAACGCTAAAATAGGATAAAAGAAGTCAAAATAGGCCATTCTTATTGATACATCTTCACGTACTCTTTAAATGTTTAACATATAAAAAACTCTAGGTAGCTTCCTTGCAACAGTTCCCGTTTGGCGATATCACGTCTATTTCGTATCTAAATTAACCCTTAAAAAGATTTACAAATGAGATGTTAACTACTGGTCGAAGATTAAAACGCAATTTTCATGCCTTGTTTCAATTTAAAAATTAATCATTAATTGAAATATGTTTGTTAGATCGTATAATTTTTTTTTAATATATCGATATTACATTTAATAATAATAAACATTTTTATATCGATAAAACAAACATAATTACGTTAATAAATCTTATTAATCAAATTGCATTACACAGTTTAGATATCTCATACACATATAAACCGTTCCGACAATTAATTAAATTGTATCAATTTCATTTGTTAGCAACAATTGCATAACCATGTACTTTAATTTAATCTGTATTTAAACAATTATTCCGAACGTACAATTTATAATATACTCGTATTTAGCCTATTTATTTTTAAAACTGTTACTATATTCATAAATAAATAATTGAAAAAAATTATTTTAATGAATATAATCGAAGACTGGCAAGCTAATTTATAGTAATAAAAAAAAAGAAAGATTCATCTATTTTTAATTTATTCTACTTTTTTCTAGGTATTTTTCGTAGATGGATTACGTAAGAACCGCAAGAAAAATAATTTATTTAATTAATTTTTTCATCCGCTAAAACCATAATTAATTTTTTTTTTACTAGAGAATAATTTATGAAAATTTTTAACAAAATCATAAATAGGTTGTTTTAATTGATTTTATTTTTTTATTCTAATAATTAAACTTAATTTATTTTTATAATATTTTTATTCTATTTCATTTTCCTAACGTGTACGTTGTAATCTGTTCGACTAATGAACAATAAGCAACCTCCCCGTGTCCTAATGAGATGAAGATGATATGTATCGATTTAAATAAACTGTAGTCTTGTACAGACTCAAGCCGACATTCCTGAGACGTGTGGTTAATTGAACTCCGGCCACCAAAGTACACCGGTATCCGCAGTTTAGTTTTCAAATTCGTATAAAAGCAACTAAGTTTTACTAGCATTTGAACCTTATAACCTTCGACTTTGAAAATCAGCAGCTGTTAAATAACTGATTTGGGACGGGTTAACCACTAGACGCCCGGTAGGCTATTTCTATAACATGTACGTCATTTTTTATTTATTTTTTCCAATACTGATATGATGACCTGCTAAGAATTAATAACCCTTTCTTATGTTACATTTGTAGTTATGTATACTATATTAGTGTCCACACATACATGTACATAATTTTTAACCAGATAGTTTACTATAACCCACTGGGCTGGTCTAGTGCTGAACTCGTCGTCGCAAATCAGCTGATTTCGAAGTTGAGAATTCGAAGGTTCAAATCCTAGTAAAGGCTGTTACTTTAATACGGATTTGAATAATAGATCGGGAATACCGGTATTCTTTGGCGGTTGGGTTTCAATTAACCACATATCTCAGGAATGGTCGTCCTGAGATTGTACAAGGCTGCACTTCATTTGCATTCATACATATCATCCTCTGAAGTAATACCTTACGGTAGTTCTG
This sequence comes from Lycorma delicatula, assembly GCF_047948215.1. NCBI lineage: Eukaryota > Metazoa > Arthropoda > Insecta > Hemiptera > Fulgoridae > Lycorma > Lycorma delicatula. The sequence continues at coordinate 217,596,683 of NC_134458.1, read as the reverse complement.
GAGGCTAAACGGAAGAAAAAAGGTATTTTACTATGTTGGAGTGAACTATTTTTTTTAATAATCTGTAATAACTACCCATTATTAACTGAAAAATATATAACCGTACCCGACTGCAATACATTATTTTTTAATAATGTGTTTATTACGCGTCATGAAAAAAATATTTATCTTTAAAGAATATATTTTCACGAATCACTAGATGGGAAAACATTGAAGTTTCAGTCATATTAAACCGTATTATTTTTTCGTTATTCTTGTAAGTTAAGTTGAAAAAAATTTGAGTTGTAAATCCACGACGGATGCTCTCACCAAGGTAGTGAGGTAAATAGAGACGAGTAGAGCAAGCGGCACCCGGAGGACCAGAAAAATACAATAGATGGTCCTCCTGGATGACCGCAATACTTTCAATAGCTTTTCGTGGAGACACGTCCTGGAAGAAATGCGTAGGAGGAGTAGAAGTTCATACCTGAGAGCCTCGATAAGTAATTACCTACAGAGTAGAGAGCTACTAACAGCAGTAGAAGGAGGAGAAATAAGTTTCTGAATGTATGCGAGGTCCTCCGAGGATTTGTGCTAAGCCACCTCTTGTGGAACCTAGTTATTGACGCAGTCTTGAGGTTGGGGTAACGTACGCCGACGATTTGGCGATGCTCGTCGATGGCTTCACAGAAGATGAAGCGGAGGAAAAGGCGATTAGGGCCATAAGACAGATAAGCATGTGGTTGGCGACAAGGGGAGTACGACTAGCTCCACAAAAAAAGGTTGCTCGTAGTTGTGGCAGCCCGACGTAAGATTAGAAGAATTCGAGTTACAGTCGATGGGGTTAGACTAGAAAAATGTTCTTTGCGAAATATCTTGGAGTATGGTTTGATCCTCAGTGAAGTATACAGTAAAGCGGACCGGATCGTCAACGCTATGATTAGACTGATGGGCGCCAAGTGGGAACCCAGACCGGTAAAAAGCTATATAATTAGAAAGATATACAAATGTTTACGATAATTAACAGCCAGCCGGCCTCGCCTACGCTGTACGAGTACCGGCCGCAAGTATGTGTTCTGAAACTGTTGAAACTGTACCTCCCGCTTAAGTCCTACAACACCAGGTTGGGGTACGGTATTAAAAATATTTGTATTGCAGAATCGACTATCGATGCCGGCGTAAAAAAACTCGTATTAAATTATTAGAGGTGTATCCAAGAAACGCCGGCCACATAGACGTTTCGTACAAATCGTACGTAGAACAGGGCGGCTTTATGTCGCACGTACAACGGCGGTCTTTTGCTGCCTACAATACATGTTGGCATCGTGCCAATTAATTCATACGTAAACGAAACGAACGACAGTCACGTTCAATCGTACCTGTATTTTTAAAATCGATGCTGAAGTCGAAATCGAATACAGTTTCGATTTACTTTACGACAATAATACTCGTACTTACGGTACACCTCAGAACAACGCCTTGGTAATAAATCCTTTATTAAAACCTCTTGTGATATTACAAACGCGTTTGGTTATCGGGCTAAGTATGACGGAGATAATTTAATTACAGATGATTTATCTAAATTATCTAGCTGACAACATGATGCGGGTCAAATATTGTTACACAGTCTGTTACATTGTCCGACTTTACTGATAAAGACAACGGTAAATATAGACTAAATTATTTATCGAACATAAGTTCGCTCTATCGGTAAAGGTGAAATCACAAATAAAAGACTTGTTTAACAAAGACAAAAATAATTTTAAAACAGTATTAAAGTCCACCGATAATATAGACGATATAAAAAATAATTTTCAATCGTATTTATCGATGGTGCACAAGTAAATATATAATTGTGTTTTTTTATTTATTATACCAAATTCATTTTACATTAATTTTTTCAGGACGCTTCAAAAAGAGATCGATTCAATTATTAATAAAATTATATTTCAACGGTACGCCGTTTTTCAAGCCTTTAACCTTACCGTCTCAACACATTAATATTCCTACTCTGACCGGATTAGGTTTACGGCGACAACGGGCAAAAAACTGACACGGACGCCAGGCGTATTTCTTGTAGTGGATTTTAAACGCTCGCTTTTCGGGGAACACCTCCCGGTCGCTTAGTACAATAAGCGGTGTTTTTTCCAATATTCTAGGAGGATGGTTTTTAACCTGCACTTCTGATCGGTCTCCGGCCATAATTTGATTTATGTCTTCCGTATAATACGGATCGAGCCGGGCCTCGTTCCAAATATTTATACGACGGGCCAGATCGCCCGTAAACGGAAAACGTTCGTTTCGACTGGGACTGATAATAAAGGAAGGTTTAGGAAAAACGAAGCGTGCGAATGAAAGAAATAATTTCTGCCAGAATTTGCAGGGGCGGGGGGCGTGTACGTACAATGCATTGCACTTATTATACTGCTTGTCGCTTATCTTATCCAAGGTGTTTAAAAATAATTTCAATTTCATTACATTACTGTCGAATTGGAACATTAACAGGCCGACAAGGGCGTACACGCTGTCCACCGCATCGTAATATACGTTTTCGAATTCTGATTCGATTGAGCGTTGAACAGCAGTTGATTTTCTTTATACAAATACATAAAATCTAGAATAGAAAACGACTTGTATGATTTTTTTACTTTTCTTAACGCCAATTTGACAATTTTATCGGAATCGTCCAGCTCCTCTGTAACGGTCGAATCCAACCGATAAGAAGCGGTCAGCAGACGTTCCGGCGGGGAGATACTATCGTTTACAAAGAAATTAACCGGCTTCTCTGGATTTAACTTTTGGCGTTTTTGTTTTTTAACATTTCTATTGCTGACATCACCGCGTTCAGAAAGAATGATTTCATCGGACTGTCCTCCGTCAGGAATATCTTTCCCTTTCCGGTAGCAAAGTCGGTTGTATCTAGTCCATCGGATGCAAATCGAATTTTAGGAGGTGAGAGCCAGTGATCGTCTCCGAGTACCAGGAGTCCGATTGACCGGCTCTCTGAAGATAGATACTGGACGAAACGGATCCGGTTTGGTGTTTGGAGCTGGCTGCGCCGTGTCTGAACAGTGTGTCTATGTCTAATCGCCTGTTCGTAATGTTTTCGTATGCTACATCTGCAGCTTGATCTCTGGTAGCTGCAGGTGTGCAACACATGGACGTGGTCCCAGTCTGGATTGCTGACGAGCACAAATATGTCGTCGCCCGGCCTGTACTTTCTGACAAGGGTGAGCCGGTTCGAATTCCCGAAAGAATCCGCTTACATTCACCATCGCTTCATATCGCTGAACGACAATACAACAAAAACGGCTTGGATGATCCACGAGTAAGTCGCTCAATAACGTTGTACCAAGGGGTACCGGTCTGAGCGACTGACATGACATTTTGTAAATTATCTGACTGGTATCGAACGACACGTTTTTCATTCGAACCGCGTATGTGTTCTTGATTGTTCTCGATTAATCGAACGCAATTTGGAGCAGTAAGGTTATAATACTCACCAGATCCAACAGCTGGACGACCGAAACCGGTTCGGTCTTCCTTCGTTTGGCTTCGGCGGCTGTCGTGTGATGAGCGGCCGTGGATCGCTTGGAAGATTTGGAAGAGGTCTTCGCTTTCGTCGTCGTCGAACCTTTTTCCCTTCTTGCCGACGGGCTCCATCGGCGGTTGCAGGGCCTTCAGTCGGGCTATCTCCGTCAATCGGTCCGGATTGGAGTCGTTCAGATCTTGTCGTATCTTGTAGTATTATAACGGTCGGGAGCACGGCAGCCGGGTAGCCTCTTCGTCGTTCTGTTCGGAGATTATGTTTTCTCGTTCGCCCAGGTCGGTCAGATAGTCGACCTGGTCGCGTTCGCCGGATTCGTTGAACGTAACCCTTTTTCTTTTAGATGCGGTCGATTTCTTCTGATTTTCCGAACGCTTGTTGAATATATCTTCCCCGATTCTTATTTTATATATTGCGGTTTCAGTTAAAATAATTTTTAACTGCTAGCACGTACGGCGGTATATAACTGTTTCATAAGCGATATTATCTGCAGTGTACACGCCTCGCGCCGACGAACGTTTATTTATACCGAGTCGATGACGTTTGAACAGAGAGCAGAATAAAGATGCAACATATACGGAGTGTTACATTTATTCCTGTCTCCGACTTTACACGTTCCCGTCTTGATCACCGCTTTCTCTACCATTACCCTCACCGCTATAACGAACCGGTCACTTGTTCGGTGGAAAGATCCAGCTTCAGTCCGAATGACCGAGCCGTACAGGCTAAATGTATCGGAGGTCCCGGAGATAGTGAGTGTGTGAGTGCGCGCGCACAATGTGTGCATATATTCGTATATATGTATGCGTGCGCGTGTGTGTGTGTGCGCGCGCGTTTATGTGTGAATCTATTTGGCTAAACTTATGAGGATAAATTTTCATACAAAACCATTTCTGCGAACATATTCGCCTTAATAAGTATATGATCAGATCTAAATATATGTATTTTGATCTGAAAAACTGAAAACGAGGATACTTGAGGAAGCAGACGAGCATTCCTTGTCTTTACAGATGAAGTAGTGCGGTATTTCAACTACCGACCCCGAGTTGACGGCAGTATTTTGTTCGACCTTTAAGATATGGAATATTGTCTGAGGTACGTTAGACTTAGAGAGTACATCCTCAGTTTTCGAGTAAAAACTCAGTATCAGGCGGATGAAAGACAAACCGCAGGAACAAAGATGATTTTCTATCAAAACAGCAGTGTGAACATTGGCTTTAATATTAATTTTCTCTCTGTTTAGCCTCCGGGAATTACCGTTCAGGTATTACTTCAGAGGATGAATGAGGATGATATGTATGGTGGTATATGAAGTGTAGTCTTGTGCGGTTTCAGTTCGAACATTTCTGAGATGTGTGGTTAATTGAAACTCAGCCACCATCAGTTGATTTGGGAAGACGCGTTCACCGCTTGACCTACCCGGTGGGTTGACTTTAATATTAACTAAACGTAACAATGTTTACGTCACATGGTGCGTATGATAATATATCACTTTCAATGATATATTTTCAATATGTCATTGAAAATGTTAAAAAAACTTGTCGCTGGTGGAGCGACAAGTGTTTTTTCGTGCGCTTGTTTAGCAGTAAACTTATTGCCGCTCGAAACTCTAACTGCCACGTCGCTCCACCTAAAAAGTGCAAGTTTGATTGTACCTAATTTTGGATAAAATGGAAAGAGCTGAATTACAATTCGTCGCATGATTTTATGAACACATTAAATATCAGATATCAACTAATGTGAAAATATTTTCAAGTAGTGCGAATAAAAGAACTTAACAGACCTTCCGATTTCGTATAAATATGTTCTAATAATAAATATTCATATTTGTAAATAACTTTCTTACTACGGAAATCAAAAATAATTAAAAAAAGAAGAAGAAAAAGAGAAACCCGATTAAAAATGAGTCCCCTAATAAGTAGAAACATTGTACTTGATACACTGTTTTTAATTAAAGAATACCGTTAATTAAATTTTGTATACTTTATGTTAGTAACACTTTAAATACAATTGGTACTAGTTAAAAGTTGGTCTCTCTGAAAATAATGCTACTCGCTGTACAGCCGATCGCAATGGAGGAGATGGATGTGTAAAGATCATCTAGTCTTCTTCAGGTCCTGGCAACAGTCTAATTTAGTATTTTTTCTTCCTTCATTTTAGTCGTCGTATATTCCATTTTTTTTTTAACATGAACGTAATAGTAAAACATAAAAATATAACTATTTACATATACATAATACTTTTAACGCAGCAAAGTCTAGAAAATTTACTTCTATCCATAAAAACAATAAAAATAAAACTAAATCCGTCGGAAGAACGGGGTTTTATAAACGATTTGTAAAGATTACCTCAATTTAACATAATTAGCACAAACTAAAGTAAAATGATACTGTTTTCCTCTACATTTAAATTCTATTCGTGGGTGGTGATATCTATTTAACTGGTTAAGGTTTATCTTATCTTTGTCTCTTAATATTTAGATTTTTATTTTATCAAACCTAAATAAGTGTCGTCCGTTAGGTTGTGGTGAGTAATTTCAGTTGAAAATGGTCAGTGTTTTAGATGTTTTTAAGCTAAATTTACTTCAATTTCTATTCGATTACTTAGAAAAACAGTTATTTGTGTATATATATATTTATTTTTTTTTCTAAAAACACCCGTGATAGTACTTATAATTATTTTACTGTTTATAGATCGACTAATATTTATCATTATTTCTTTTTTCATCTGTATATTTATTTTTACATATGTTTTGCTGGGTGTTTACTGAAGATTAATGTTGTTCATTAATGAAAACGAGCATTTATTTTAGAATTTAAGTTAAATATTTATAAACGATTTTAGAAGGTAATTTTTTTAACCGCATCAGATAACCAATAGCTATCTTAATCCTGAAAAATAAATATCATTCACATGGCCAAAAAATACAAACATACGTGGACAGTACTAATCGTCAAACCATTAATTACTCATCTGGATAGAGGAACATAAAACTATCTGTAAAATATCTTCAAGTATTATCCTTTCAGTCAAGCAGAAAAAATATCAAGAGATAATTTTACCATCCGCTCTTCCATGTGGTTAGAGTAATTTTATTTTCCAAATTATATT